>NW_026558098.1:5663224-5860237 GCF_026930045.1 Uloborus diversus | reverse complement strand
TAGTTGGTCAAAGTACATAACTTTATTTTATTGCTATTAGAATGGCAATCATTTTTTGTTTTTGTATAATCATTAAGAAATATATTAGATATTCCTGATAAACAATATTCAATATGATTTAAGACAGATGTTCCACAGGTACATTTAACTAAGAAATCCATCCCCAGAATTTCCATTTTTTCAATTGAAAGCTGCACTAATAAACTTCTTTGATCGTTAAAGTTTTAAAATGATTTCTCGTGATCTTTACTTATAAGTTTCCTAAATATTTGAAAAGTGTATACAGTCACATCTATTAACAATTTTTGGGGGAATTTAAGTTTACCTCTGTCAGTCAGTAGTAGAAGTTGATAAACATCTGAATTCTCCAATTCTAATGTTTTATCAGACACAAACATAGAAATGCATTCTGAACACTGTATCTTATGTGATAATTTATACCCTACATAACCGGAAATATGAACTAAAACTGACATTTCATCATCTTTAATTTTATCATGACTATTACTATTAAACACATCATAGAAAGGTTCAGGTATTTCAATTTCAGGACTGTTAGTTAACTCTCCACAATTCAAATTCCTTAACTTAAACTCGCCATTCTTTTCTGAATACAAACTTATTAAGCTTAGTATTTTTAATTTCCGCTCTGCTTCCATAACTTGAATACAAGATACGTTGTAGTTTGCCCCACTCATTTGCCGATATTGGCCAAATCTAGCTTCTAGACAGTCAGTCTGAAATTTACCCAATAACACATAGCTTGGGCCAATCAAGTCAAATATATATTTTTACCACTTCAATTAAAGAATTTGTTGTGAACTTTAAAGCAAAAAACGTTTCTTTAGTTAGCATGCCACCCCTACCAGGTAGACCAATTTTTTTTCTTTCTTCTGCTTTCATTTTGAACAATTTATCCCATTTTGTCAACCACATGTTAAAATTTTCCAAAAAGACAAAATTTTCATCTTTGAGGGAAAAAATAGGATTCGATAACATGTCATTTAAATGCTTGCCTTTAGAGGGGTGTTTTACATTCACAACTTTCCACCAACTAGATATTTGATTGATAAACTGCTTGGTTTCCAGCACATTCGAATTTAAATTTGACTTTAACTCTAAGGCAACCGAGTTACTGTCGTCAAATAAGTTTATAGGAAACTTAGCATTTTGTCTTTCAATTGAATTAGGATAAAGAACCTTACGTGATAATTTGGGAGCTATTTTAACAACATTATTTTTTTCCTTTTCATAAATTTCTTTTAAATACCTTAAATTAGCTTGCATAATACTTTCATCATTAGGATTCGGAAAATAGATTGTTTGTTCATATGATGTTTGGTTAAGCCAGTTATTTCTTATTGATTTTATCAAATGCACTGTATCGAACAAGAAAAATATTTTTTACCTGGTAAATAGGGATTGTCGATAAATGGTTTAATTTCGCCTGCGCACATCTTTGTAAACATGTTTCGATTGATTCTATTATTGTCAGAGTTTAATGACAGCACAACCAGACCACATTCATGTAACACTGGCAAGACACGGTTTTTAAAAACAAACAAAGAATCAGCTGTAAGGTTGCGGACAGGATATAAAGCAACTACCTCTTTATATTTTGAAAAAAATGATGTTACCATAAATGACTGAATAGTTGTAGCCGCCGTGTCACTATTTTCAGTATTCCCTATTAGTTGGCCTGACTTGTAGTTAAGAGAAGGATTTATGTAAATTTCATCTAGCACAACATTAACTATTTTTTCTTCTTCTTTTAAAAGATTGACTTTACTTTTTAAATAACTAACTGAGGCTTCTGAAGAATTTGTTGGACTACACAGCTTTGTTAACTTTCTTAAACATGAGGGATGGGGTAAAGTTAAGGAATTGCTATTTCTTAATAGTATGTAAGCAGCAGGAAAGCTGAAGTACATTTTAGAACAGAATAAAATAAGGTCAGAGGAGTATGTATATTTTTTCTGACATAAAATATCTAGTTGTTGTTTTAAAAAACTTAGATTTAAGCATAGAAATTTCATCATTGCATTCCTCAAAATAATTTATGCATTCCTCTAAATGCTGACAAATAAAAAACAATTTTTCTTTTAAGTTGAAGTTACTTTCTTTATGAGAGTTTAAATTGCTGAAAATGTTTTCAAATTTTGACCATTCGTCACACTTGTTGTTTTCACCGAACAGCCATCTAAATGATTTCATTTCTGCCTTACAGTCATTAAAATAAATTTGAACAGTTAAATTGAAAAAAATTTTGATACTCACAAAAACTTTAGGGCAGTCAGTGGTATCCAACTTGAAAAAAATAACACAATCATTTTGTGCTGAATGAAACCAATCTTGTGGCAATTTAGAAACATATTTAAGCAAAAAGTCATCAAAAGAGTTAATACTGTCTTCAGAACACCAGTTTTTGAAGAGCTCTTCCGATCGGTTTTCTAAGTCATCTCTCCGTTCATCAGGAGACTTTCGTTTTGGAGGTAACTTGGTAGTCATGTACGATGGTACATTCTCGAAAATAGATGGATAAGAATCGGCTGTAAGTACAATTTTCCTTCTTTTCACAACTAATTCTGTGCCATCATTTGTTCGAAGCGATCTTCGCGAACTATAAAACGTTCTTCAAAATGCTTAATGCATATTACAGCTGATGGACTAGGATCGAAGTTTTGTCTTGATATTTTTTTTTTATCCAAAGGCTTCTTCGTTCACTCTCATTAGGAAACTTAAAAACTGGTATAACCTTCATTTCGGTAGTTGGACCTGCAGCCAGGGGCACAGCACTTTTTTCCCATAGTAAATTGACTACAGATAGCGCCAGAAGAGAACAGGATTAACGACACCTAAAAATATAAATAACAAGCATTAGCAAAACAATCAGTTGCTCATTAAACAATTCAAATTAAAACTTTCACCAAGACAAATACTGAATCAAGTAAATTATTTTTTATATTTTTCATCAAATGCGTACTATTCTCTTTTTTTCTTTTTTACTTTTTCACATCACTAGTATTTTGATGAACTAATAAAAAAAAAAAAAAGAGAAATATATCTTTAGATAATATGTATTTGTTAAAGTTAAACATTTATTTCCAGGATTAATTATATCATCAACAAAATTTACGATCTGCAGTTTGTGAAGGAAAATAATCTGCCAAATATTAATTCATCAAAATTCTTCACATTAGAATTTCGTCCCTGAATTTCAAAATTAACTAAATCACAACATTAATTTGATTAACATATGATAATAATCAGAATTCTGAACGATTTTTAGTACATGTAAATGTAGTCACTTTTTTGTGATTCAGACTAAACTTAAATTGCTCTTTTATTAACAGGCAGATACCCTCACACGTTTTTTACGAAATATAGAATAAATAAATTAAATAATACTATAAAAAGAAAAATATTACTTTCTCAATTTTTAAGGCATTATCTCCTGTTAGAATTTTGAATTTTCTAATTCTCATCCAAGTCTGCATGTCTGTAACGGACAGCAAACTCGACACGAACTAAATGCTTTTTGTAAGCAAACGCCGTTCTGTCGATAGCCGCTGGCCGTAGGGTTGGGGACCATGGGATCACTTGGATGACTCATCCCAGGAATTCGCTCGCTTGAAGCAGGCCCGGTAGAAAGAGGGAAACCGACTGCCTTCACGATGGCCCCGATTCTGCTCTCGCACTGCGCATGCTTCAGTACGTCAGTAACTTTTTTCGCCAAAACGCGTTTCTCCTTTACAATGTAGCCAGTTGGCGACCGCGTGCTTCTCAGATGCCCGCATTTTGGAAAGACGCGTTTGATTTTTGTGATTTTATATGTGTTTTCCTTCAACTGTTGCTAAATTTTTTGGCCCCCCATTTCCAGACGCTATTTTTTTCGCTCTGCAAAAGAAAAATAAAGGGTGAAAATATTTTTTTTCTATCCTACTTCCGTGGAAAATGAATGAATTTCTCGTGTTTTGTACAATTTATTTTTTAATTGAATTTTTAAGGGTTATTTATTTAGATTAGTTAAATCATGGTGTTTTTGGGGATATTTCCCAAATTAATTTTTGATTTGATGTTTGTTTTAATGTTTTTAAAACTGTTTTATTAAAATTCATTTGTCTGGTTATAGTAGTATTTTACTGTATCTTTTGGGGTTTATTTATTTTGATTAATTTATACTTAGTGTTTTTGAGGAGTAAGTTATTCAGATTACTTTCTGTTTTGCTGTGTTAACTTTGTTTTAATGCTCTTTTACCGTTTTACTAAAAATATATCTATCTAGTTTTCGCAGTATTTTATTGTATTGTTTAGGGTTTATTTATCTGGATGAGTTTATAATTAGTGTTTTTGTGCATTAAATTATTCAAATTAATTTCTTTTTTAATAGGTTAATTATTTGTTTTAATGCTTTTTACCGTTTTTTAAAGAACTTTTTTTTGCCTAGTTTTCGTTGCATTTCAATGTAATTTTGAGTGTTGATTTGATTATATTAGTTCATATTTAGTGTTTTTAAGTAGTTGAGCTTTTTTAGTATTTTTGTCGAGATTTAGTTGTTTTTGAACCTTTTGTTTACATTTTGATGTTCCAATTTCTCGTATTTCTGATGCAAAAACTCCATTTCATTCATTTTCCCAGTAGGTTAGTAAAAAAAACATATGTTTCTCCCCCCCCCCCTTTTTTTCATTGGCAGAGCGGGAAAAATAGCGCCTAGACTTTGGCGCCAAAATATTTGGCGAATCTGAAAAAGTCGCCAAGACGCACCTTTATCGAAAACTTCCCTCGACAAGAGATGGCGTTACAATAACCTCAATAACCTAGCTTCATACCCATTGAGCTGTATAGTAACCCTGGAGAGCGGATGGGGTCGAATCGGATTGGGGTAGAGTGTAACCTTCGAATCTCGCCAATGTTCCCCTCGTTAAGCTTAGGAGATGGTCTTAGCATTGAGTCTACGAGGAAGCTCACAAGCTTTAAAAAATATTTAAAAATAACCCATTTGCTTTTTGTTATCAAATGACCGGTTTTTAACCACATCACGTTGTCGGTCTGCTGAATATATACATCATTAAACAAAACAATTCTTTACTTTTATTTAGTAAAAGAATAAAAATTTGGCTCCTTTTCGGCAACCATTATTGCCAAGACTCGGGGTGACGTGAGATGACGTAGAAGGAGAGGGAGGGAACTTCCATCTCTCGGAGCGCTCGGAGATATGTTTTTCTTTTCCTTCGTTTTTTGTTTGTTTCGCTTAATAAGAGTAAGAATTAACAGATAATTTGTTAATTCAAATTTTAATTGTATAATTTAAAATTTTAGTATTTTTCATCGAGAATGTAGGATTATTTAACACAGTAACACAGTACTTTTTAAACAAATGCAGATTTATTTCAGTTTATTAACCATTTACCTTCTGTAAAAACAGTTACACGAGTCGTAATTTTTGCGAAAATGAACGTATCGTTGACTTTGCGAGATAAAAAATTTAGTGAATTGTATGTGAATAGAACAGAAAGTTTAAATATTTCGCGTGGCTTAAATTTTCGCGATAATGATGAGTTAGCGAAAATTAAAGTAAAACGAAAACAAGGGTTTTCACATTCACAATATTGTTCTTGTATGTTTATCTCTTTTCTGCAGGGAAGTTTTAGGTTTTCTTTCTTAAATATTCAGCAGATATATTGTAAGTATTGTGTTGTCTTCATAATATTTATTTAAAAAAAAATTTTTTTCAAAAACATTAAAAAAAAAAAAAAAAACCTCTTAATTTGGCTTTTAGCTATAATTATGAGGTACATACTAATTTTTGAATCACAGATTTTTTTTTATTTTTTTTGATCGTTAGAAAAGAATTTATTGAAGAAAAGAACTTATCAATTTTCCTTTTACACAATTCCCAGTTTTTTTTACAGATTTGTGACGTATCGCATTATATTTTCATCTTTTTGAGAACTATTTCTTTTGCAATATAAAGAAATAGTTGGAAAAAAAAAATACGACTAAATTCCCAACTTTATTATTAATTATTTTAAATCGTTTATTCGTTCATTCTTCGTTGATAGAAAAAAGTACAAATTATGTATTAATATCCCCTTGGTTTAATAATTATGAAAATGTTTCTAAGTAATACCGTGTATTTTTATACAATTATGGTGAAATTATATAAGGTTTAAACAGTTTATAGGTATAAAAATTTCAAAAAAAAAAAAAGAAAAGAAAAGATTTTGCGACCACATTGGAAGAAATTAATACTGACTTTCTCTTTGAACACTCCGTAATGTGAACACCCCCGATATTCTGAACACATTTTGATGGCGAATCCATATAGTAAGATATCCTGCTGTTGCTTTTGCTGCGACAATGTTTTATCCAATCCCCCTTTATGGTGCATCCCCCCCCATCAGAATATTTTTGGTCCATTCCATAAGTGTCCAGATTAGAAATAATTTACTGTACAATATTTCTGCTCTTTAAAGAAGATTTATTGGCTTAAGGGCTTTTTGAAAACATTATTAAAAAACCCATGATACTATTATAGCACGAAAATATACCACATTGATAAATCTAACAGTTTTTCAAAACCATGACATAAGATAAATGAATGTCTTTGTGCTGAAAAGTAAAGTAAGAAGTAACAACGTCAGAAAGCACAAATTGCAGATTATTGCAGGCACGTGTTTCAGCGTTACAAAGAAAGCCTTCATCAATGCAAAAGAAATGAGCTTGTGGATGAAAAGACATCCGACAAAAGCTTTTGTCGGATATCTTTTCATCCATAAGCATTATCATCCATTTTAATCCTCAGCTTTTATTCATGCATGCGATTAGTGACGAGGGAAAGATCACTGATTTAAAAATTTTATCGGTTGCCAGTTTCTGTTAAATAAACAAAATACTTCTTATTTCAGCAAGAAAAGCTTTGAAAAAGATTTAAAATTTTCCCTTGATCCTACTTTTGGGGGTAGCAACACGTGAAAGTTTAGTTACGTTTTCTTTTCCGTGCTGTCCTCTGTTATTTAGAGAGAAAAAATCATTTAATTTTTGATATCTTGACGTTTCCGCAAACACGAATTGCGATAGGACCCTACTCGTTGAAGTTCATATTTCTACAGAATGAATGGAAATGGTAAAGAAATCTGCACCCGTCCTATTATGACTAATGATTTTCCAGAATAGATAATACGAGGCATATCCATGAAAAATAAAATAGTGATATGGATGCAGTAATTAAGATTGTGATTTTATGGCCGATATTCACCAGTACATTTATCATAAAGATTATTTACAGCGTATTACGTTATGTATTTTTATTTCTTATCAGTGTTAACTGATGGGAATGAGTAATCGGGAAATTTTGAATTTAGATAGTTTTATTGTTTAAATTTATCCATACAGGTGTTTTCGCCTGAAAAAACGCAATTTTTACCCAAAAAACCTTCTTTTTTAAATGTTAAGTCTGCTTGAGTTAGGCCCTGAAAAAAAAAAAAAAATAATAATAATTATAATAATGAAACCAATCCGCCGACGATTTGTAACTATGATGACGAAAATTTCGCTCTCTAAATAAATACTAAAAACAACCATCGTCATGGTAGTCTGTTAAAGGAGAGTAACATCCTTTTTGGTGAAGCGAGGATAGTATATAATTCGTTATTGCTAAAAAAAACAGCCCTGAAAAAAATATAAATAAAATCAAACCGCACATGGTTTGTAACTATGAAGGCGAAATTTTCCCTCCTAAATAAGTACTAAAAACAACCATTGTCATGGAAATCTGAAAAATCAGAGCAACATCAAACTTGGGAAAGTGAGAATAGTACGCAATTCGTGATTGCTCAAAAAAAAAAAAGTATTTTATTTTATGTGTTTGGACTGACCCGTTGATAGCAATCGAAAGAACACATTTTTCCTGCTTATGAAAGCATTCGTTTGGGACTTTAGATTCATATTGAACTGAAGTTATAAATAACCTTTCTCAAGTAAGTTTCAAGAACAATTCTAAACCTTTATTTACGCAATTGGTAACGATTTCATTATTGGCACACAATAGTAGAAAGCTTAATCATTTAAAATTCTTATCTACTGTCAATTCTTTTGAGTTAACAAACAAAACACCTGTAATTGGTTTTAGTAAGGGATTTTCAATTTTCTCTCATGATTCTGCTTTTACGACTAGCAAAACTCAGTAGTTGTGATTATCTTTCTTTTTTGCTTGTTTTTTCATTTCTTATAAAAAAAATTTGAATTTAATGCGCGCTTTTTCCCGCGAGATTCATCTGAAAATGAGCTAAGGCAATCGAGGTCGCGATTATTTTAATTTTTTAATTTAATATAAGTTCTTGTACTACTAACTACGGTAATATATTTCACGTAAAATATAAGTGTCAAGTCCACCCTTTATGGTTTTACAACAGGATACGGTACACAACACAACAATACTTCATTTAAGTTTCATTTGCATCAATTATTTCCTTTCAAGAGAAAAGCAAAACTGCCAGTCTTCCCAAAAAGCGCAGCTATTACATAACTGGTTGCATCCAATGAGATCAGCGATCGCATCCTCGTTAACACGCCCTCCAGTGCATCGGCAAAAATCGTAACGCCAGCGAAACAGCGATAATCTTACAAATCTAGTCTTCCGCTCTACCCCGTTCTCTTGCCAAGCGAGCTCAAGTTTCCACTATTGTAGGTTTTCTCCATTTTATAGAGCTCACTGGTATATATGCATCATTCCTCCAAACTAGCATCCCTGCTCGACGGATCTCTAGATGCATAAGTCATACAGAATGCGGGTTTATCCGTACGTTAGTCCATCTGCTATATGTGATGCTACTAAAAGTACAAATTTCGTCCTTTTTTTTCCTCTAATTTAAACCAAACATATTAGACTATGATCTTGTTTTATGAACTAGAAGAACGTAAACAGGTTAAAAAATGTTAATAGCAAAGCTACCCTGTAACTACCAGGCTTTTTAACTGTTGGTTGCAATATAAGTCAAAATTTGTATCTCCTTAACAGCGTGATTGCAGTTAGTAGCAGTAAAATTCGTGATTGTCTCCTCTAATTGGAGGGTGATAGATATGTGATTTGGATTCCGTTCGACATCTGTCTCGTACAAGCAAAGATAAAGCGTCTAAGGGCAGGACAAATCTCCAATGTTAAAACCTTAGACCGTCGTTTCTCTTCAACGCCGAGTAGAGAAAACTAGAAACCCTATAACTGGAGAGGCCGTCGCATCCGCCATGTTGGAGCAAGCGTACAACTGGGAAAGCTACCTTAGTCCAGGTCTAGGCACTATAGTCCAGGATCTGAAGGGGGTTGAGCATGCATGGAAAGGCTGACGCAATATTATTTCTGATTATTGTTACAGGCACGATGGTGATTATGAAACTACATGTCGTCACCCCCCTGGGTGGTCGACAACCCCGGGGGAGGGGGGAAAGCAGTGGGGGAGCCGTTTTCTAAAACACTCATAACTCGCGAACTATTTGAGATAAAACACTGAAAAAAGTGGCAATCGACGCAACAAAACAAGGGCTTCATAAAAGCTAAATATAATTATGGACCTATCTTTGTTGGTTTCTGAGTAAAATTCCATTTTTCGCAAACAAGCAAAATTTTTGAATAAAATGCGCAAAACAAACTTTTTTTGACCAAAATAAATTCCAAATCAAAATTGTTTGATTTTTTTTTCAAATAATGTCCAAAATATCATTATTCAGTTTGTTAAAATCATTTAAGTACTGTTAACGCTTTGAAAAACAAAATGACTGTAGCAAGCTCGAACACGATTTGCATTATAGTTCAAGATCTGAAGGTGTATTTTGAGCATGCATGGAAGACCTGACGCTAAATTATTTCTTCTTAATGTCACAGGCACTATAGTGAATATGAAACCACATGTCTTCGCCCCCCTGGATGGTCGACAACCCCGGGGGAGGGGGGAAAGCAGTGGGGGGAGCTGTTTGCTAAAACACTCATAACTCTTGAACTATTTGAAATAAAACACTGAAAAAAGTGGCAAAAGATGCAACAGAACAGGGCTTGAAAAACCTAAATATGTTTATGGTCTTAACTTGGTTGATTTTTAATTAAAATTCCTTTTTTAGCAGCCATGCAAAAATTTTGAATAAAATACGAAAAGCTTTTTTTTCAAAGATAAGTTCTTTTTTAAAATTATTTAATCGTTTAGGAAATCAATAAAACCTGAAATTTCATTATTCAGTTTGTTTAAAACTACTTAATTATTACCAACGTGAGCGTTAAAAAGCGAAATAGGAAATGCAAGCACTTGCCTAAGTTAGCACATTGAATAAAACGGCAGTATGCTAAGGAGAAAAAAATAGCCTTATTATCCTTATGACGAACTATTCATTCTTCAGTTTACAAACTTATTCTAATTGCAAAGTATAACTATGGCTTTAATTTTGTTATATACTGCTTTAAATTTGAGAGGAACTAGGGAACCAGGCCCAGAGTAGTTTTAATTCAAATATAATTTTAATTTATTTCTATTAATTTGTTTTCAGTTTTCACAAAAGAATATTGCGGGTATTGTTTTGCGGACATTGCTTTTTATAATTTACTCAACAAAGAACAATGATACAAGAAATAATATGTACTAAATAAATATAAAAACTGAGAAGCTTGAGCTTTTATGAAAACGAATATTGCGACTGCTATTAGCACTAATAAGCACGAAACTGCAGTCCTAGGCTGGAATTGACTGAGCTGGCGGTGTATTTCATTGTATGTATAAATGTCGGTTTTTTAGTATAAATTTAAATTATTGTTTCATTTGTTTACATTTTTATCAAAGAAAATCAATAGTACTGTTAATCATTCGTGGGAAAAATGATTATTAGATTATGAATTAAAAATATGCACTTCCCGTTTATCTTAACTCATTTTACAATTTACAGTAAGCAAAATTTATTTCGTACTTTCGTTAGAATTTAAATTTCAAGAGTATTTTCTTCATATCCATAAAAATAAATTTTCATTTTCCTTTCTTATTTATATACAGGGTGATTATAATTAAAGTTCCACTTTCAAAACGCTATAAAAATAAAACCACTGGTCAGAATGACGTCAAACTTCAACGGAATATTATCGAAGAAGGGGAGAACTTGATGGCAGAAGAAAAATAAATAGTTGGAATTTTTAGCAATAGATGGCGCTGTAAGGATCATATTGAATAATGGCCGACTACTAGTGACAAATAACTCAAAAAATATTACCTAAGATGTAAACTATACGTTAAAACTCCGTACTACTCAGCGTGCACGAGGGTATTGGTGTGACACTGTTAGTTAAGTAAGCCCATCCAACACGGAAAGGTCGTATCACATCTGATGGGAAAATTGGTTTTTAATTGTTCTGAGGCCGAAAACCGCATATAAAGCATCAGTAAAAATTAAACCGGTCTTTAATTTTCGTGAGAAAAGATGTTCAATATAATATACCTCGTTTTCTGTAACAAGTTGAAATCGAGAAACAGCATCAGCATGTTTCAAGACTGATTGAAGTGTTTCCGGCGTCACGTTTAGAATGTGTTGCGCAATGCATGCCTTCAGCTCAGCAAAGTTTGCAATCGGAGCACTGAACGCAACAGCTTTCAGATAGCCTCATATCCAGAAGTCACACTTGTTAAGATCAGGTGATTGGGACGGCCAGGTCTTTCATTGAGACAGTCATAGTTAATTTCTCAGATACGAAATGAGGAAAAAAAACGTGTATTTGGCGTTTTTATAACTTCAATGAGTCGGGCGCATGACAGGTGTTTTGATTGACATATTCTGAGATTTGCAACGCCATCTCTTGCTAAAATTCCAACTATTTATTTTTCTTTTGTCATACGTTTTTCTTCTTCTTCGATAATATTCCGTTGAAATTTGAGGTCATTCTGACCAGTGGTTTTATTTTTACAGCGTTTTGAAAGTGGAACTTTAATTATAATCACCATGTATATTGGAAATATAACATTTAATGTGTCATCTGCATACATTTTAATTTAATTTCCTATTTATGAACTGGTTGGTACAGTAATTTTATCATAAGTTACCCACTAGATGGCAGCACATGTCAATCCAAAGCTTAAAGTCTCTGTTCAAAATATTCCTATTTCATCCAACAATAATCGATTTCCATATTTAGATTTTTTTCCCTAAAATATTGTTTTCATAGTTAAAAATTATAATTCTAATATAAAATGTTCCATATATATTTAAATAATTTTATTGTAGACTTCAGAGAAAAAAGATGTCCTTACAATAATTTTTGTTTTAGATATTTTTATTCTTGTAACTGTAGTAGTTGTGTTGTTGGTCTGCGTGACTAGAGAGACAAATGGTTTGCGAATAAAAGTTTTGGTACCAGAAGGTTGTTTTGTTTTCCCTCTCACTTAAGTTTCTTTTTTTTTTTTTTCACGTGATTATTCATGTGATGCAAATGGAACATAAAGTACTTTTGTATGAATACCGTTTCCGTTAATACGATATGTTTGCTTGTCGCAAGGATGTGTAAAAACGAGACAGTACTATGCGCTAAGTAGGCCTCACGTGAGGGCCGTTACAAACTCTTTGTGTCGATACTAAAGCTTAAACGATACAAAATTTTAATTGAGAGATGTGTCAGAGTATTTCATGTAAAATCCAGCTGCTTTCTCAATGGATTACAAAAAAATCTAAATTTTTATTCACGCTAGAGGTAATATGAGATGTAAAAAACCGCCTTCACGGGCGGCCATGTTGAATGAGCGTGCAGGCCTTGTGTTAAAATGTCTGTGGGTCTGCTTACGTTTACATTCGGAGTATTTCTTTTCCAAAAAATTCAAATACTGACCAACTGTATATATATTTTAAACTGAAGAGTAATTCAAAGTTGGAAAAAAGAAAAAAAAAACTAGTATGTTGTGGCTATTACGAAACTTTCTTCTATATCTTTCTTATAATTCTGATCCCTCCCTATCCTTGACAAGGAAGCAATATTCCCAGCAAAAATAAAATTACGCACATAAAAACTTGACGACTGTCCCAATTTCCGAATTATCGCAAAAGCAAAGCACAGAGCGAAAATTGAAAGTTGTTTTAAAAGCCTTGCTTGAATTAATTACAAATATTTTATTTGTTAACAAACAAAAGATGGCAACATTTAAACATTTGAAATCAGTGAGATAATATTTCCGATCATCAGACTACAGTCTATTACGATTTATTTTTCATATTGTTGCATTAATAAAACGCTTGCTGATCGTATTCACTGCGAAACCCCGATTTTACGTCAATCGAATCTACGTTTTCCCCACATTTTAAGTTTTTTATCATCAGATCCCAGTTTTTCCGTACTCTAATAATATTAATTTAACTCGGATTTCCCGCATTTTACGTTTTCCCTTGGCAGTTAAAAAAAAAAGAAATTTTTTTTTTAAACTAAGAAAATGTTTTCAATCTGTGCATTTTTAAACATAATCCACTCTGTTGAAAGTTAATCCATGAAAACAGAAACGCTTCTGCTCCATCCGTAGCTGACCTTATGGACTTTTTGGCTGCCAATGAAGATGAACAAGAAGAAGAAGAAACCCAACTCGTCTCTTCTTTCAATACTGCATTTAAAAGCTTAATAATAGTGAAAGACTATTTTCTTTGTCATAAAGACCAGGAAAAAACTTTGCAAAGTGTTCCAACCCTGGAAGATGCTGTATTTACTTTGGATTCAATGATTCATTATTACTGGCTGTTTTCAACTTAAACGCTCGAATTCGTTACTTAACGTGTTAGAATGATCTAAACTGGTGTGTACAATAATGTTCTTTTCGCAAAATATCGCATTTTTACATTTTATAAGCGTCATCGTAGCAACCTTTATTACTATTTTTGTTTACTTATCTGATTTTTGCTTTTTATACATTTCCCGTACTTTACGTTTTCCCACATTTTATGTATTTTATGTTTGATTCAGGCCTCTGAGAAACGTGAAATCGGGGTTTCTCTGTTGTTCAAATTCATTTCTGTTTTTAGTGAAAAATATAAATTAAATCAGTCGTATTCCACGCGCATGGTTTATTTATTGCAATTGATACCCTCGAACAATATTTTCTGGCAATGTTGACAAACTGAGAACAGCTTCATACTAGAATGATTTCGAAAAGGAAATTGGAAATTTCAAACGTTTAATGATTTTCTAATTTCATTGTTTTATGAACAGAATATCTATTTAACTTTTTATATAGAATTCTGTATGAATTTTAAAAATTTCTTTCTCTTATGTATCTTCTTTAAAGCCAAAAGAGTCCGAAAATTGTTATTTTCAGGTTACTACTGCATTGCATGTAGAATAATGCTCCGCATTAAGGCATAACAACGTAAATCTGTTTTTAAAAAATCCTCTATATTTATTGATGAATGTTTCAAAAGCCCACCCTTTCGGAAACAGTAAACAAACGTTTTTAGGCTCTCCTGCAAAGTAGTGAAACTGTGACATACGTTAGTCTAGAGCATGTCAAATTTGATGACCAATTTCTTTGATAAAAAAGAAATGTACCCGTTACGAGTTAATTTCTAACTTAATATATTGGTATTCGTAAATAGCGAAGATCAAACAAAAACATCTGAAACGACTGCAGTCGCAGGTGGTCGCCGCTAAAATATTGTTGTTAATTTACAAGAGGGATTAAACTATTGATACATGTAAATTTTAGCTTACCGGAAGCCGCCGATAAAAGTATATTCCACAATACTTTTCATTATATTTTTAAGAAAATAATGTTTTTTTATTTCAGGTAGTTTTCAATTTTGATGAACTTTTAATTTTTAATTACGATGTAATATGCATCCTATAAGTGTGAAAAACCAATCAGAAATGACTTTTATTAATTTTTAGTTCTCCTTATTGAACGAATGAATTAAAACTGAAGTATAAGGCGTACGCCCGAAAAACACAATTGTTCAACAATCTCGGCTTATTTTTGTAAAAACAAATTTTTTTTTTTCAAAAAACTTTTATGGAGTAAGTTACTGCAACTCAAGGGCTAAGTAATTACGGCATGAAATATTTTTTATCTTAAAACTCAAAAATGGCTATTTTTTCCGCCCTTAAACCACAGCTCTTGTACTTTCTAAGGGCTACTTATAGATAAATTTTTGTTTAATTCCGTTCGTTATTTCTTGAGATGCAGCAGTCACAAGTAACGACAAAAAATGTCCTATAGTTCATCCCCCTTTTGAGCTTTTGACACCAAAATTGAATCAGCGCCTCTACATCTTAGAACAACATATGGACTAAAAAACTTAAAAATTTTCTCTTTTTCCTGATTTTGGGAATCTTTGGAGTCTTTAAGTTCAACTTCCAGTTCTAAAAACATCACTTCCGGTGTGCTTAATTGTCTCTAACTTCTTTTTTAATTATCGTGAAACCAAAATTTAAACATTTTTGGAGTCCCAAAAATATATGTTTTAAAATATAAAACAAAATAAAAAACAACTTTGTTCATAAAACTGGTCATTTTAAGGCAGGCAGTCCCCTTAAATGAGCTGCACGGGGAAAGATTTTGGGGAACATAATTTTGCATAAAAAGTATTGTTATTGTGATTATTGAGCAATCACGATTGCTTATTGTTCTCACTTGACTGTTTTGATGTGCTATCATTTTATTTTCCCGCCAGCACCCTCTGCAGCATCACTGTCGACTGGCTCCTCACGATGCTGCTCCTATAGCGAAAGCCATCTCCGGGTTGCGTCAATATCCTACACACACATGCATACATACACGCGCGTACACACACACAAACACATACACACACGCATGCATACAGACACCAACACATACACACACAAACACATACACACAACTACCTACACATTCATGCCTGCTCACAGACACAAACACACATGCCTACACACACACACATACCCCTTGCACACAAACACACATACCTTTCACACACACATAAGCACACACGCCTACACACACACACACACTCGTGATTGCGAAAAACATCATTTGAATTAAAGAGGTCAAAATTCAAATATTTTTTTTTCTTTTGTTATTTATTCTCGCTGCAAAATTTCTTTCCATCTCAGTTATGATTTAATGCAAAATTTTTGTTGGATATTCTAACTTAAAACGTTGATGGTATATTTATTTAAAGTAGTACCCGATAGTGACAAGCGTCATCTTTAATAGGTCATGTACACTGCCGTGGGTAGGTAAAGGGCAGTAACTGCTAATTTTTCTTTCTTTCTTTTTTTCTTTTTTGTGCGCCTGTTTTTGTCATCTATTATCCGTTAGCTTTATTGTACAAACTTGCTTGTTTGGTTTTCCCTAAAATAAAGCACGAGATAAACGTCCAATATTTTCTTGTCGCTAGTATCAAACCTAAAGTCCTTTCACTGATGACTGATAAATATGAGACAAGGAGTTTAGATGTTCAGTTTTTAAGTGAGAGGAAACTGATAATTTCATATTTCCAAAAAAGCCATTAGTACTTCGTTAATTCGTAATTGAAGCAAACTTTCAAGATTGATAACATTTGTTGATGAGTCAAAAAATATTTTAAAGGCAATTGTTTTTGCAAGCCGCAATTTTCGCGAACACGAATATATTGGCGATTTTATGAGCTGAAAATTTCTCGAATTTTATATGAGTAAAATGGAGTGTTGGTAAAAAAAAAACTTTGTGATACTTAAATTTTCGCGCTTGCGACGTATGCGTGAAAATCACGATAAATAAAGCACCGCTAAAACAAGTGCTTTTACTATTCCTAATCTTTGTTCAAGCAAACGGAGAAAATATCTTGCATAAATGGATTATTGTGTGGCCTATAAAAAATGGTTCTTGTGCTAATAATTTAAAAGTCTCATGGATGCCAAAATGTTAACTTTTTCCTTGGATAGTACTACAAAATGCCATCTGCTTTCCATTAAAAACTAGGTTCGTTGAGGCAAATGTTGGTTAAATGGTAATTTTTATTCTGGGCGGAGGAGCTAGCACTAAAATACATAAGTTTCGTTACGAAAGGAATCTTTTTGTACTTTAAAACTATCACTTCAGGTTGATTGAAATAATTGAGTGCATTTCGTCAATTATTGTCTTTATGGTTCAACCAAATTTCTCAAACAATTAGCCAATTCCGACAGAATTAAGAATCAGACAAGATGGTCCTTATCTTAAAACTCAAAATGTTCTTTTAGTCTAGATGACATGATAGCTTTCATCCCTTTTAGCCTCCCGGGTTTCATCGAAACTTTCTTGAAAAAATTCATCTTTCGCTTGCAAAATTAAATATAGTTATGCGTAATGGAATAATATATACTTCGCAATAATTATGGGAACATTTAGTCAAGCACAGTATTAAGAAAATGAAACCCGAAACAAATGGTAAAGTCGTCCTGCACTTGCAATAAATCGCCATAACTGATGAAATGTTACTTTTACTCAAGTTTTTCTAATGACAAAACATACTGAAGGCAGTTACGAAAATTGGGTATAATCTAAATGACACATGTTGCGTAAAAAAATTGATCAAATTAGGGGCATTCCTTCATATTCAAACAAGCATCTAAAATAACGGGGGGAGGTCAGCTAAAGACTTCGAAAAATTTTAGTTTTTTAAAATACGATTTCATTATTATTACGAAATTGAAAACCAATTGCTGAATTAAACCAGGCAGTTAGCCATAAAAAGTTTTCCCCACTGTATATATTTTTCTGTTGTTTTTCAATCAAAAGAGATAGGTTGACAAAGAAGTTGAAGATATTGACAAGATTTTAATATTTATTAATGTCTAAGATTTAATAAAAGCTTTCTCCCCCATCTTTACTAATGGAGATTTTTCTAGAAAATGTAAAAAGATTCATTCTTCAAATGTATTTTCATATCTTACGGAGTTATTGAGTCGCAAACTGGCTGCCATTAACTCGGAAAATTTAGGCTTAGCGTAAGCATCCATTTTTAATGTCAGGAACGAAGCAACAGAGAGTTCTAAAACTTTCATACATTGTATTTGCTCATAGATATGCGTGAATTACTTCAATAAAAATTTTCATTGAAATTTGTGGCATGTGTGCCACAACTGATCTTTTCACTGTCCATGGCCCAGGAGCCACTTGAAATGTATAATCGAAGAAAGTGTGGTGTTAGGATTGGCAGTATGTGTTTGTGTATGTGTTCCTCCCCATAGAACCCTTGGTTCTATGGGGAGGTCATCTCAATCCTCCGCTTAGCTGCGTCACTGCAGAGAGGGCACAAGTTCGCTTCGAATTGCTAAATAGCGAACAATGACTTTTGGTGTTAAAAATCACATTGTTATGCTCTATCCTCCTGATTTCAAACATCCTAATCATCAAATAAAGACACAAACAGTAAATACAGGGTGTCCTGAAATAGACTGACTGTTTTTCAAAAACTTATAACAGGAAAACGGTTAATGATTAAAAAATAATTCATGCTGAAACTTCATATGGTGGGCCGTAGGTTTTGTCCCCCAGAATTCCGAATTTTATTTCAAGAATTTTCTAATCCGGCGCTGCAGATCTCTCTCTCGTAAGACAATAAATCAAAGAAATGTAGAAAATTACATCGTTGTGTTTTTGAACTTATCACGTCAATTCAAAATTTTAATTGATGAAAATCAGTTACAAAACCTTGATACTACACAATTGTTGATACAATTGTATTTATTTATTCATTTATTTGGGGTTTGAATTGCATTTTGTTTAGTATACAGTAAAAGAAACGCTTTCAATATGTTATCTCAACCGTTATTAGTTTAACGTTTGTTATGAAATTAGGCTGAGTTTACACAGCCTGCATGAATTCATCTACCTCCGAAGAAGGGACGCCTCTACTTAGGGACCATTTTTAACATACATTCCCGAATATAGGAAGGGGGGGGGATTACAAGCACATATCTATATTATACATTTTTGGAAAGAGCAGATTTCTTTGCGTCATATGCAATTTGTTCTTATTCTCTATTTGAATTTTGACGAGAGTTACTTCTGTTTTTACCTCGAATTTTTAATAATTACGAAGAATGATTGACCTCCTCACATGCATAATAGCCAATGATCGAGTAACACGCGAGTTTTAACAATAAAACTCGCGCCACAGCAAGATAATTTGATAATATGTTTTGGTAATCTTTAACTTGCAGGGAGAGGCTTTATTGAGACGAGGCTTAACTCGATGTGGTAACTTAACTGTTTTCTTGGTAAGACTGTCCTTTCAGGGGAATGGAGAAACGAAAGAAATGGTCAACAATGAACGTTACCCACTGGAGTTTAGGGTTTATCTACTGGAGTTATTGTTACCATTTCAACTATCAAAATATCACCAAGCAGGCAATTTCTTCGTTCAAATGTAGAAGCAATTTTAACCGGTCATACCTTGACAAACGATTTTCTAGTATGAATAATAAAGTGCATAAATGAAACAACAAATCGACATTAAAAAAAAAAAAAAAACATACATTTTTCATAATTCAAATTAATATGCAAAATAGCAGTATAATTGCAGCGTTTTTCTAAACCAATCTCTAGGAGGATTTTGTTTTCAAAAAACATAGCTTTATATTGTGCTTAAAATTAGCTGTGAAATTTTTAACAACTTTAGTTTCATTGCTTTGCTTTTCAAAAGGAATGTTCTCAAAATCAACGTAAGAAATTAAAAAAAAGAAAAAAAAAGCACTTTAAAAGCTGGAATTTTATACTTGTATTATGTATAACAGATTTTTGTATTACTAGTCAAACATAAATAAATAAATAAATAAAATAACACACTACCCTAATTTTAAAAGTAAATTTCAAAACTAAAAAATGGTACCTCAAGTAAAAACATTTATTGAAAATTTAAAATCTGGTTTTAAAAAAAAAGGACAAAAAATGCTTTTTTAGTTTGAAATTCAGTTACGTTAACTACAAAATTTATGAAATTTAGGAAATGTGTTTTGAAGAAACAACTTATTATTAAAAAATTATAAAGCATCTCAAAATGAACACTAGAAAAATATTAAGCAACAAGGCAAAATAAATAAATAAATAAATCAATAGAATTAATTAACAAGCAATTGAGTAAAAATTTCACGGCAATGAAAATGAAACTACATTTCAGTGATGGAATAAAAATCATTGCATTGCCATTTTTATGAATTGAAAATAAGATGAACTAATAATAAATTTAAGAAACTTCAAAAAGATAAAATATACCTAATAAAAATCATATCCATGTAATATAAATAATGGCAAGGTAACCATAATTAAAATTTTAGAACAGTAATTATGTACGATTGGCTGCAATGAAAGTAAGCATTTCGGAACGGACCAATCAAGCATGCCGGCTCGACGGATTTCTAGATACGCAAGTTGCAGCGGGTGTGCGCCTACCTGTGTCTCTAAGCGTCAGGTTGAACTGATTGCTGACGATACCAAAAAAGTACAATTTCGTTTTTTCATTCTACAATTTAAGACTATACATGTTCGTTTATTTTCGACCTTGTTAAATGAAAGAGAGGGACGTATGTCGACTAAAAAATTTTAGAACGGTTTATCTCCCAGGTTTTTCTACTAATCGTTGCTGTATAAGTCAAAATTTCAAATTTTTGCACCCATTGGGTACCCAAATATTAGTTATAACTTCAAGATTGTCACCTCTCTCAAGTAGGGGCGTGACATGATCGCGTCATGAATTATTGTCATAGGAAACACCCCGTTTATAATAAGTGAAATTTCGGAAACTATTGCACTTAGGTTTCATAGTGTAAAGGTGGCAACGATTGTTCACTTTTTCCAGAGAGCGCTGTCGGCGAACCGCTCCCGACAATCGCAGCAGATCAATGTAAATGATGATACGTTTCTCATTTTTTTTAGAGGCAGCTATTAAGGCAAAAAAAAGAAACAAACTACTGGAAATTGGTTCTAATAAGGGGACAATATAGTGGACGATGTACGGCTTTCGTACACAGGAAGTTAGCGAAGTATTTTGATGGAAAAATGTATTGTATTTTTCATCACCAACTTGCCGAATTCGTCTGCGCTGTGCGATGTTTTATTTATTACGGGTTGGAATTTTTCTATTCCTGTAAATAATTGACAAAATGAGAATGTAGTACAATTATTTACGTACATACATTTTTTTAATTAGTTGTAAATTTCGTGACATGTTTCAAGAACTAATCAAAGCGAAATAATTTTTTTCTTTCACGACCTTTAACAGATAAAAATAAATGTTAATGTTCTATTTACTTAACTTCAAGCTAATATTGATTATAACAATCTTATTCATGTATTTACTCACTGCTTAGACATAATTATTGTCATTACTTTTTATTATTATTAAATTTTTTTCTGCAACCAAATCGGGAAAAAAAATCGAAAAACCTTTTTCATTTAAAAAATACATGCACAATAAGAGTAAATTTTAATTTTTGAAAATTTGATTAATTTCAACACAAAATTCCACAACTATCTCAGAAAAGCGTTCCAAGGTATTAATTTTTATATTGAATAAGGTTTCTCGATTTTTTTTTTATTTGGTTGTCGAAATAAATGCAATAATAAAAAAATAATGATAACAATTCTGTTTAAGCAGTGAGTAAATACATGAATAAAATTATTATAATCAATATCAGCTTGAAGTTAAGTAAATAGAGCATTAACATTTATTTTTATCTGTTAAAGGTCGCGAAAGCAAAAATTATTTCGCTTTAATTAGTTCTCGAAACATGTCACGAAATTTACAACTAATTAAAAAAAGTATTTACGTAATAAATTCTACCATATTCTCATTTCGTCAATTATTTACAGGAATAAAAACATTCCAACTCGTAAAAAAAAAGAACATCGCGCAGCGCAATATTAATAGCAGACGAATTCGGCAAGTTGGTGATGAAAAATAAAATTAATTTTTCCATCAAAATACTCTGCAAACTTCCTGTGGACGAAAGCCGTAACTCGTCCACTATATTAGCCCCTTATTACAACCAATTTCCAGTAGTATTTTTCTTTTTTTGCTTTAATAGCTGCCTCTAAAAATATGAGAAACTTAGCATCACTTACATTGATCTGCTGCGATTGACGGGAGCGGTTCGCCGACAGCGCCCTCTAAAAAAGTGAACAATCGTTACCACTTCTAAATAGGAAAGATTTATCTCCTCCCTGCTTAGAACTAAAAAATGTACATAAGAATGAAGATAAACATTGAAAGTTTTCTTCCATTCACAAATGTTCGATGTGTATGCCTTTCGTAGCGCGACACACATCTAAAAAACATGCATTTTGGAATGTTTCACTGTTCGTTGTTGACCTGCAGGGTATGCATATGTGTGTGTAACTCAATAAACCTTCTTTTATTCTTTGAATTTTTAGTGTTATATCTTTCTTTTTACGTCATTACAGCGCCATCTATTGGCGAGAAATGTAAACTTTTTTTTTTTTTTTTTTGCAAAAACCAGAAGCGCATGTTCTACATAACGTATATTTTAAATTTCATTCGGATCCGTTCAGTAAAACCGGAGCTATGTGCCTCTGATCTGATCTGATCGAATGTGCAGCAGGGGAGGGAGAACGAGCTTCCTTTTTCTTGAGTCCTTATAGTCCAGTCAAATTAGGTCATGACCCGGACATTCAAAAAAAAGAATGTGCACCTATACCAAGTTGTTCAGTATCATGAGGAGATAACGTACCAAAAAGTCCCAAGAGTTTGAGCGTCGGGTTTGGGAGTTACAGGGGGGCAAAAGAGGGGGCTCAAAATGCAGATATTATTGCTTTATTTCAACTGTATCTTCAACACTATTCCTTTTCATGAAAGGGTAATTGAATAAAAGTTGAATATGGTACATATAACTAATGTTACAAGTAATATTTTTTGCAAAGATCTGTCTTGGGGGGGGGATTCCCCCTCCCCCCATTTTTGAGGTATACATTGTACAAATGAAAAAGTTTCCTTGCTCGTGTTTTATTGTTTTTAAAATAACATTTTTTGAGTACATTCCCTTTGCTTCCCCCCTCCTCACCCCCCCCCCCCGCTGTTAATGAAATAACGTGCTTAATCGGGTCAAAATATAAATTTTTGACGTGTTTCTCAGACATTTCAATGTTTATTTCTGCCAAATATTATACCAGATTAAATTGAATTCAGGGAAGTTCTTTAAAAACATGATCCAGATTTAGGTTTCATATGATTTTTAGCATTGTCTTGTTCCTCACCATGTGTTTCCTTAATTTGAACGATTTGTTAAAAAATGCTTACTTTTGATAATTGAAATACTTTACTTCCTTATTATTCAGTCTTCAAAATTTCATAAAAGCTTTTGATTTCCTGGTTATTAATTGATTAAACCACATATTTAACTCTTCATTGGCTGAGTTTATAAGACGCTGGATTTTGTATGAATGACGTTTAACTTCTTACTTAGAATTTCATAATTTCAATAATGGGAATTATATGCTTGTGACAAAAATTAATTAGTATGTCACTTTTTTTCCGATTTTATTTCACGTTCTACATTTTCTGCCATTTTAGCTAATTTTTCTTTTGCTAACATTATAGTCATACATTCGGGACAAATTTTTTAGGACCACGGAGGAATGTACCGCAATGCGGCTTTTTCAACAATTTAATTTTGTTCTTCAATTTCATTTCTAAGCAAAACATTCACAGAAGTATCTTAATTTGGAGACAAAAAAGTTTTCACATTCTTTTAAAATAGTACGTTGATGGAAATGCAAGTTCAAAAGTGAAAACCTACATTTTTCTTGAAGTAAACAGAAAATATGTTTATGTTATGTCCCCAAGAAGAACAGAAGCGGATCGGATTGAAATGTAAAAAGATAGGAACAGACGTTAAACACACTTTGTCGAATTTTGACTGTTCAAGCGATACAAGAATTGATTATTCATCCGCATTCGATTGATTGTTAGTCTGAAATACTGAAAGATTATGAACGATCTGAATTAAAAATGTAAAGCGAAAATAGTACACTGAATTTCCGTAAATGATCGAATCTAAGTGTCAAAAATTGATGGCTACTTTTAGAACCAAAGCAGCACCGCTAGTGACATACTTGTCTAAACAATAAGGGGTGGTTAGTTGCTGAAACAGATTTGTCCTGCCACAAAATTGTTATGAAAGTGCATTGTACGGCCAAATTTAATCGAACCAGTTCTAATGCTTGCAGTAACTTTAAAAGCTGAATCTGGAATTTTAAAGCAGTTTCAGTCATGTTTGGGCTCCCTGAAAATTATGAGGTGGAGCTTTAGCTTCCCGAGCCGTTTGGGTAATCAAGCCCTACGCTTAAGGCGCAACGTCTTACCTTTCAGATTTCAGAAAACTACCCCCTTTTCTATACATTCAACATTCATTCCGACATCCGATTCACACTGAGACCTAAAAACAGACGTACAGAGCAGTACAATGCAAAACTGCAATCGTTAGACCACCTAATTTTCTTTCTGTTTTTGTCCTTCAAACTTTTAGAACCGATGTGTGTGTATGTGTGCTTTCGTTTTTATGTTTTAAAACTTTGAGGATTCTTAATGATTATTTCTGTGCATAGTATATTATTTTATTATTAAAAAGAATTTGTTTCAAATTAACAACTTGGTGACTCCCGTTAAGCTATTTTTATTAATTAAGATTCGCTAAAGTTCATTAGTAATACTATGCATTAAGTTTCTATAGTTTCTCAAATTTTTACTAAAATATTCCAAAAACATTTTCAGCTTTTAAATTTGAAGTATTGGTTTTTATTTAGTTTCTTAAAGTTTTATGGTTTCTTAGGCCATGGAACCACCTAAGTGGTCTGAACTCTCCCTACCCCAACAGACCTCCGCATTGCTGGGTCTGCGGGTACAATGATTCGAGTCTGCGTACAGTAGAATTAAATCTCAATGCCATCTTTACGCCATTTTAACTTAAAACCGAAAAAAAAAATAAATAAATAACACTTCAAATATAGGATTACTATTAAGTTTCTTAGTATAATATCCATCGGCAAAAATGAATTTATGAAATTTCATATTCTATAGCACAGCTCTAAAAAATCCAAAGAGAATGCACTTCGGAATTTATTTCTTATTCGATGAACAAATAAGTGTGAGCATTATTTTGGATTGAGATACGTATGATTAGGCCAGTCATTTTATTTACTCATGAGAGGAGGGGGCCAAGGGAATACACTCGAAAATGTCATAAAAAAAACAATAAAATACCTGTAGTGAAACTTTTGCATTTGTACAATGTATAATCTCAAAATCCGGAGGGGAGGCGGGAGGGGGTCAATCCCCCCCCTTCCTTAATGACGGATGTGTGTAAAAATAGTACTTGCAGTGTTTGTAATTTGTTCCATATTTAACTTTTATTCAATTACCCTTTCATGAAAACGAATGGTGTTGGAAATACAGCTGAAATAAAGCAATAATCTGCATTTTGAGCCCCCTCTTTGCCCCCCTATAACTCCCAAACCCGACGCTCAAACTCTTGGGACTTTTTGGTACGTTATCTCCTCATGATACTGAACAATTTGGCATAGGTGCACATTCTTTTTTTTGAATGTCCGGGTTCGGCCCTTTTTCGACCTAATTTGACTGGACTATTAGTGAAGATGGGATCGTTGCGGCGTGGAGCCTAGAAAAGAAATTCGTGAGGTCTCCCCAGGAGACCTCGGGGGCGGTGGGGTGAGCACAAGGCTCGTTGGTCGCAGGGTCGGGTCTGGATCGCGTACTGGTGAGCTGGAGGGGTGAGCTAGGCGCAGAGTAGGATTGCTTTGATGGCTTGCAGGGCAGTCTAGTTGAAACAGGATGCCAGGGCTGATGGTATTTCCCTGTGGTGTTGACATCTTGTGGGGGGGGGGGCGGGCCGTGGGTCCTGGTATGGGTCCTCTGATGAGTTGGTCGGCGGTTGCTGTCGTAACGTCGGGGGCAAGTTCTGTCGCTGGTGACATGCGGTCCTCCGCAAAGGGCGCAGGTGAGTATCCCTTGTTGCTTGATGGGGCAGTCTCTTGCTCGATGCTCTTTTGCGCAGATGACGCATCTCTCTTTCTTGAGGCAGTTCATGCTCATGTGGCTGAATTCCTGACATCGGTAGCACTGGAGGGGGCCTCATCCTTTTTTTGAGGTACTCAGTGTGTGCGATGAAGGGTCCAAAAGTGATGTCCTTGTTGTAGATGTTCGAACTTTCCGGACTTCTCTTGAGGCTCGCCAGGAAAATCGGGATCTTCGTGTTGTCAGGTCTGTTGGTGAATTGTTTGATAGAGTTAACCGTCAGATCCATATCTTCCAGTTTGGATTGGATTTCGTCTATGCTGAAGTCTGACGCTAGTCCTTTGATGATCACCTTTACAGGCTTGTCTTCTGGGAGGGGAGCAGAGTGGAATTCAAATCCTTTTTCTTTGAAGAGATAGCTTACGATTTGTTAGGATTCCTTGTCTGGTGGGAAGATTGCAAGTTCCTCTCTTTGGATTTTGACCTTTAAGTCTATTCCTGTTTCTGCTCTTAGGTCGTCGATCGTCTTAAGGCTGTCTGTGATATTTGAGAGGATGATGGGGGCAGAAAATTTCTTTGAGAGTATAATCCCTCGCTGTTTTTCTAGCTCGGCAGTGGTGTTTTGGAGTTCTTCCAGTTGTTCGATTTTTTGTTCATATTCTTTCATCTTATCTTCGTAGTAGAGGTCACTAGATCTGTCAACCGCTTCGGCGTATTTTTGCCAGAGGTAGTTGAGAACATCTACGTCCTCTTTTGCTATATTTTCCCTTTTAATTTCCTCGATGATGGAGATGAATTTGGCGATCGTTCTCAGGATGACTCCCTGGGCAAAGTTGAAGCTAATCTTGTCCATTTTGTGGATATCATGACCCGTTTCTCGGTATTTCTTGAAGGAACTGATACAAGGATTCTTGATGAAGGTTTCTTGAACAATACTGAATATTCTGCTTTCACAGGTAAAAAAATTCAAAAAAATGATGGGTGTATAAGGGCCCCATAAGGGCGTTTTCCACTTACAAATTCAGTTTTCGTCAGATCTCTGCCTAACTTCGTACTGAAATCTTTTGATGATCGAAAATTTCTCATAGAAAGACCCCCCCCCCCTCAAAGAACACCACAATGAGGATTTTTCTTTACAAAAAAAATCCAGTTTATGTCGGATGTTTGACAATTTTTGCACACTCAATTTTGTCAAGTCATTTGATGATCAAGAAGTCTCATAGGGGAGTGTTCGCCCCATTTCTATGGTGTGCAGATGCCCACGTAACAGGACTTTTCCTTTTACAAATCGAGTTTACCAAATCTGACTCGTAGATACTTTGATGCCCAAGAACTTCCTTGGGGTTTTAGCCCCTGCCGATGGGAAACAATATATAGAGGGTTTTTCCTTGTACACATTCAGTTTACGTCGGATCTTTGCCAAATTTGGCTCATAGGTCTTTTGATGCTCAATAATTCACATAGAGGGTTTTCCTTCTCACAAAAATCTAGTTTACACTGGACCTTTGACAGATTTTGCATATAGCTTTCTTTGATGCTGAAAAATCCACATAGGGGAGTTTTCGCCTCCCTATGGAGGTGGAAATTCCCCCAAAGAAGATTTGCCCTTATGCAACATTCAGTTTATGTTGAATATGTTAAGAGGTCTTTTGATGTTCAGGAATTCACATAGGGGAGTTTTCTTCCCACCCTGAGGGAGGAAAAACCCCATAGAGCGTTTTCCTTTTTACAAATCGTGTTTATGATACTGGCCAAATTTGGCACATAGTTCCTTTGATGCGCAAAAATTTTCAAAGGGGGAGAGGGAGTTTGGCCTTCCGTCATAAAGGGGTTTTCCTCGGACAATTCTAGTTTACGACAGATCTTTTCCAAATTTAGTACAGAAGTGTTCTGATGTTCGAAAACTCAAGTATAAGAGTTTTTGCCCCTCTAGTAAAATGCAAAAATATCTTATACAAAATTCCAGGAAAAAAAAGCTTAGACTTATTTGGAAAATATAAATTAACGTTTTGCAAAATTTGGCATATTGAGAGGGGTCAAGGTCCTTCGACTCCTCCCGTAAATATTACCTTAAATTACAGTGCTCAGATTTTGTGCACTTTTTCCTAAACGTAGTTTTTTTTTTTTAACCTTTTGTTTACAATATCTGTTAAACGTGTACAGTTTTTGTAAATTAGAGTTTTATATTTTATGTTCTGCTAACTTAAATAATAACACAAAATTTACAAAAATACCTATTAATTTACAGATTTTGATGAAATGAACATTTGTAGAGGCTTAACTGTCCTGAAATGCAACTCCCTAGAGCAGTCAATAGCAGTACGCCTTGCAGTGACACCACAATTTCGAGGTTCGACTCTTGGGCTTATTCAAGGTGTATTACAACATAACTTCAGAAGTAATTTCCTATGAATACATGAACAGGGTTTGAAGAAAAACCGGGCAATTTAAAAAACCTTAGCTACCCTGGATTTTTTTTATCAAGTCCATATGCAGTTTTAATTCCTAAAACTTAAGAAGTTGTTCAGAAAGACAGATGCCAATTTTCGTATACTTGGTATTATTTATTTTAGATCTAATATGTAGTTTGTTTCTGAAATAAATGTTTCAATATGCGGCAAATTTTGAAAAAAAAAAAAAAAAATCGACTTTATCGAGATAGTCTATTTTTTTCAAGTGGTCGTGTTAACAAACCCACGAGGTTTTTTTTTTTTTTTTTTCCGCGCTGGGCCCGGTTTGACGAATCCTGTACCTGAATAAATGAAAATAGTTCAATAAATAAAATACATATTTTAAGGGGAGTTAGTACCCCCTATACCGTCAATGTTAGTTTGCACATGTTCATGTACCTTTCTCTGAAAATCTATTAAATATACAATTATGAATTTTTTCTGTACCTTAAGTAGACGTTTTTCTTTATACTAAAGAAAAACGTTACAGAAAGAAAACTTTTTTAAAAAATTCTAATTAGATGTATGGAATTAGTAGCAAAAATTTCAAAGCTTTATACAATTCAGGTTCTGAGAAAAAGGAACATTTAGTTTCAAAAATACCATTTCTCGATATAACAATTTAAAGAAGAAAATCATACCTTATCAAAATATGTTTACATTTTTTAAAAGTTTATTTTGACTTACTTCTCATATGAGCACGATCAAGAAGTTTGTATCATTAAAAAGGTACTGAAATGGAGTATCAAAATATATAGAAATCAAAAAGCTAAGATGTGTCTACTACATACACTGTAAAAAATATCGGTGAAACATCGAACCAAAATCGGGAGAACATTTGCTGGCTCTTCTGTTTGGGGAAAGAATGAACCATAAAGCGGCGTCGTTTTCTTCCCGCACGAATGGTGAAAGCTGAAACCTAGAATGAGTCTCGCTCGCGCTAAAAACTAGTGCGAGGTTGAACCAAAATATCGATCGGTTGAGCGCGGGTGGATAGCATATGGTAACACAATGAAATGGTTTTATTTAATGCGAAGGTTTAGAGCTTGATCGAACTGTACTTTGGTCCAACTTTAATAGTAGAAGCAGTGCGTAGTTTAACATACTATTATTTTGTTTTTTAAGTATTTCTAAGAAATCGAAAATAAAATTAAAAAAATCAATGTTATTTAAATCTAAATGAGTAAAAAAATTCTAGTTCTATTGCATTCCTCCATGTAATCACCTACGCCGATTTTCGATTTCATTATTAATTTTATTACTATTGCATCTAGTAATAATTATAATGTAGAACTTATTTTTTCTTTTTACTTTTTAGACATAAAGATATCTTATCAAATCTTATAATTTTAATATTTCATTTAACTAATACAGAATTTCGGAGATTTTTTATTTATTTTTGTTATTATGATTTTTTTTTTTTTTTTTTTTTTTTGAGGAAAAATATGAGCAGATTTAAAAGTAAAAGCTAAATTTGTGCTGTTGCCTTTGTGATGAAAAGTAAAACAAAGCATAAATGATACAACGTTAATGTTCAAATTTGCGGGACACTGCACACGTGTTTCGGGGGTTAAAAGGAACCTCTTTTAAATGGGGAAGAATTAAGCTCATGATATAAATATTATGTATTGTTTCAAATGTGCTTGAACTTTTATTTCGTTTATGTGTGAAGAAAAATGTATTCCAAGTAATTAAACGCATAAGCAATAAAATTCACTTTTTTTTCGTTTATGCATCGGAATTTTTCTTCAACTATTTTTGCAGACAAGTAAAAATTTCATTTTTTAAATAATGTATGATTGATTCAAAAATTAATGTAGAAGGGGGAGGGGTGAAAAAAGGACATCACCCCCCCCCCCTTAGGACAGACAGGGCAAACTTTTTCGTTGAATTAAAACTCCGAATTGCATAAACTAATTGATAATCAAAATTAATAAAATTGACAGGTAAGAGTATTTCTGCAAAAGAAAAAGCAAATTAAAATTTTATACAGCTTGAGTAAAAAACAGAATTCGAAGATTAGGAAGTAATCAAGCTGACTTTGTAATCAATAGGTGTTCTTTTATAAAGAAAAATAAATAAATATATGCAGGTAGTTATTTAATATAAAGTATGTTTAAAAAACACAACAGATAGTAAGTTTTTGTTTGAATTTGTTTAGCATTTAAATTGTGTATTGTTACTAGACATAAAAAAAAAGTGGAATTTGAGATCTGTAATAAAAATCATGTTTTTTGCAATCACAAACTGCGATAGGACTTGACACATAAGGTTTCCAGTTTCTACTAATGGCTTTTATTGCAACCATTTTTTGAATTCAAGACGTCAAAATTCAAATGAATGCCATAGGCTGGATGTTAAAGATGTTATGTGCTGTATATACCGATTTCACGTAAAAAAGATTGTGTCAACTCAAGGTGGTGGTTTGTAAATTCAGTAGACACCACCTAATGTGATAACATTTGGGCGAAAGTCATTTGTTATCAAAAACCGGCTGATTATAATAAAAGAGAATAATTGAATGTACATATGCACAACCAAACAAGGCTCAGCTGATAAACAACTGTGTTACACAAATATTAAATGTGATCACATAAAGTGGTGTCCACTGTAATTTGATTCTAAGGCACAAAACGCCACATTATAAGTCTAGAAAAATAAAATCAAAAGACAAATCAACTGCTGTCAAGTGAAAACAGTAAGCAATCGTGATTGCTCAACAGAACCCTCCATTTTATAATCTATACATAGCACAGGGATGATTAAACATTCCAAAAGCAGATGAGCACCTCTCTAAATGCCACAAACTCTCCCCCCCCCCAAAGAGAAAAATACCCCTCAAAGAAACCCCTTCCATTAAATTTCAATGCCGCAATGTGCGCCATGACCCTCCCCCCCCAGGTGGCACCCCTGCATAACACCATGAAAAATTAGGTTGTAGTGCAGATTATTTTAAGAACATTGAACTCTTTATTTTTCTATTTGATGTAAATAAAACATTTTTAAAAAAAATACAAAAAATTCACCATATTTTGTAACATGTGCAAGTTTCAAGTGGTAAACAAACCTAATGCACATTATTTTTATGGTTTATCCAGTGACCACCTCTTGCATGAATCCCCTTTGTTCTACACAGTTTTGATTCTGTAAAGCGGCTGATTCAATAAAGTGGCAAATTCATAAAACCATAAAACCTAGATTTTGTTCTGTTTTTGAAGATTTGATTCAATAACGCATTTGATTGAATTTACTTCTGATTCAATTAACCAGCGTCCACTGAATTTTTAAACATCATAGTTTCTTCTAAGCAACACATTCATTTATTTCGACATAGCGATACTTTAATAATAGTCGGTTAAAGTAAGAAAAAGTGTTGTTTGCGTGTTACAAATATGTCATGTAAACAGAGCAGTGGCAGCAGTTGGGGGTACGGGGCATGCCGTGTCCAAAAAATGTTTTTTTGTTGTAAAAATATTGCAAATACTGTGTTAACTGGTTTCACACCATCTTTTCTTTTTTGAGTTCCCCAAAATATTTTTTCTAACCACAGCATTGCTTTTTAAAATTAACCGAACATACTTGAAAATTATGGAAAAATCAGTAAATGAACACAAAATATAAATTAAATAATATCTTTATTCACAAATGTACATAAAAAGTTTTAAAATATTCAATTTCAAACAAGTTTATATTATTTCTCATAACCAAAATGAGAATATAAAAATTCTATAAATGTAAAAAATACTTACATGGGTGATTTTACGAGTATATTAACTTTTGCCTATGGTAAGTTGAAACATTCTTTTCATAATACACCTTTGGGTTTTAATTCTTATATGAAAACCATGCTATTTGTAGAAAAAATATCTAAATGCGGTAACTAATACAGGATCCGAGTTGTCTGAATTAATGAAAGTATGGATTAAACAAATTAGCCTACAAATTTAGTCAAGGTGCATAAACAAACTACTGTACACAGTAAAATTTTGAACTCAAGACAATGAAATATAAAACTGCGTAAGAGAAAGATATAAAAATACAAAATACAGCCAACAAAAATACATTATTGCTCTAAATGGCCTTTCATTTATACAGCATGTACACATCAGATTAAGCAAAGACAAGTTTAATTGGGTCTGGATTGATGAGGGTTTACTGTCTAAATTTAGCAATGGTTTTAAATTCAACTTTCATGCAAAAAATTAACTACTGTCCTAACTTGAATGCTTCACAAACTCAGGAAAAGATTTTTTTTTTTTTTTCAAGTAATTAAAATTGAAAAGTTAGACAAAAGACTTTATTTTAAGTAATGTTGATTCAAATTTCAATAGTATGTTTAAAAAAAAATATGGCAACAATTGTGAAGAAATATTTTGAATTTTGATTATTCTCAAGAATTTTTGGTGTTGTACGTTAGCAAAACCTTTTTGTACGTTTAAATAGTACCTAAGTGAACACATTTAAGGGGATCAATTTTGTAAATAAACACATAATATTTTAAATTTTAAATGAAAAAGTTTCTGATTTAAATTGCGACTTTTGTTTCAAGGAGCAGCAGGGACGGGTCAGAAATTGCAATAACTTTATATTTAACATAATTTTGCTTTGTTTTAAGACTTTTTTTTAATAAATAAGATAATTCCCTAACATTTCAGAACATATTTTGCTTATTTCATTTATTGTCTGTTATACAGAAGAAGAAAGAAATTGGCACGATGGCACATTTATTATGTTGCTACACATAATCTCGCTTTCAGGAATGTTTCCTTAATTTTATGCTTTTGGCCTCACAAATATTACATTTTTTTTACACTGGTATTTTCCCCCATTGACTTCTCTCATTAATGTAGCATATCTTGAGTTAAGAAACTGAAATAAGTAGTAAACTGAAACTTTGGATCAGACTACATAAAAAATGCTTTTTTGCAGTTGGTATTCAAATTTCTATTTATTAGAAGTTAAAACAAAAAATATGTAAGTGTATACTGAAAATATTTGAAAATAAAAACTAATAAGAAAACAATTTATTGTATTAATGTAATATGAAAGCACTACTTAGTAAAAAAACAAATGCAAATGCTTGATAGTATTCAAATTTTACGAAGGATAAAATGAGAATAGCAAACTTCAATTAAATTGCTAAGAGGGACCAAAAAAAAGTTTACTTTTAAAAAACATTTTTTTTAACATGTTTTATTCTACATATTCTAAAAATTAAAACTATTTTTATAAGACAAAATATTCTGAACTAATTAAACAACATTTAAACAGGACATTTAAAATTTAATTAACAATAGGAATTACCAGGGATTTCAATAGAACTAATTAACCACTAAATGTTTATTTTTATTAAAATTTAACTATAGTTCACATTCAAAATTTACATTTTGATTTACATTCAAAACAAAATTATGCATGGCTTACTTAAGAATAAAAAAAGGGAGAAGGGGGGAATTCAAGTGGCTAACTAACACCGTAATATGTATATTAAGCTCTATTTTTCTTTTCTTTTGTACTAATGGCAGTATCTATGGACACACATACAAAATGTGGAATGATTTTAGGAGTATCGATTTGACACATTTAATTAGATTTATGCTATTTTAAGTATAATACTTGTATGTATACATTTTTAACACAGCTTCCTTATACAGTAAACTTGCTGGAAAATCGATAGAATGCATGTTGTGGACAAGGTACAGAAATGACATTTTACCTGCATTTTATTTTTTTAAGCAAATTTTAAAAACAAAATGAGAGTCATAAAATATTTTTATTACTCATTGTATTTTAAGTAAAATATACCAGTATGTATTTTTTATTGAATGCTTAAGAAAACTGATTAAAAAAAAACACTAGATTCTATTTATTCCTTAGATTAGTGGGCAGATAGGTGACATTTAATGTCAAAAAAAAAAAAAAGAACTTCAGTCTTTTTACATTATCTACTTTGAGTGGACCCTTTGTGAAAATATTGGAAGTCTGAATGGAATAGAAATGGTAATACTACACTTATCATTCATGGTTTACAGTGGCGTAGCCATGGAGGGGATAGGGGGGTCAGAACCCCCTCCCCCCATGAGCCCCAAAAAAATCCTTTTTCAGTCGAACCTGAAGGGTTCTGCTTATAAGCTAAAAGATTTTAATTTAATATAATAGCTTTTATGACAGTAAAAAGCTTGTCTTCCTGTTTTGCACAACATTTTTTTCTCTTGGAGACAGGGCTTTCCTTCTTATGACGGCAGTATTGATCAAGGTATTTTCAAAGAGATTCGTTTATAATATCCTTTGTTGTTTAGAAGAGTAATATGGGCAATTCCACCATTACGGACGTAACAATCACAGACTTTAAACACACATAATTTCAATTTGGTTTCATAAAGAGCTACAAATTTTTTTTCTGTTGTATAGTTTGGTGTTATTAATGCTATCAAAAATTTGGGTGCAGATTGCTTTATTAGAAAAAGTGACAAAAATTAAAAACTGCCAGTTACGGACGTAACTCAGAAAACAGCAAAATGTAAACATTGTCATACAATTGCCAATATTCCTGTGAATTATTCATAGATTTCTTAAATTTTCTTTGAAATACTTGTTCTTGAGATTTCAAGCTTTCTAAAACCATAAAGTTTTCATGGATATTGTTTGGAAAATTTATGATAGAAATTTACATATTTGTTACGGACGTAACAAAAAAGTGTTACGGACGTAACATGTCTGATATGGTAATTGCCAAAGCAAATAAAAGCTTGTGTATACTAATAAGTTTTGTTAAGAGAGTGCAATGGTCTAGATTAACACATTATTATGCCCATTTAAGTTACACTTTAATAGTTTTTAAAGATTTGCGGAGGTAGGGAGCATCTCCCATGCATACACTAACCACCATGTAAATAAATATAAAATATAAATTGGTGCGTCATAAAAAGTGCAATTATCCAAGGGGAAATTAAGTAAAACAAAAGTGGAATTATTCAGTTACAAATAAATTTTTCAAATTTTTAACATGAACATGGAAGGAGAGGGGGGGGGGGGGGCTTCTACAAGAGAGTACTTTTACAGTTTAAGAATTTTCTATGATTTTCTCTATCTCTCAAACATATTAACTGCCAAATTTCTTTTAAAGTTTAACGGTTGCCTTTGATTTCAATCGCTTTTTAACAGAATTGGCACGTTTTTGCCAATGGTGGAAAAAAATTGTCGAAACTGACATAGGAAAAATGCATTTTGGCCAACATTTGCCTAAGTAATCTAAATCTTGCTTCAAAACTAAATGTGTTTTATCTGAGGATCAGATGTAGCTAGTTTAATAATATTTAGTACTTTTAATTCTAATCTAATCATTCTTTTTAATTTAAGTTTTAAAACTATAAAATATTCAACGCATCAATGAAACAGTAATCTAAATATTATTTTTTTGTGGAGAGTAAATAACAATAAAAAGTAACTCAGTAACTTTGGTTTAAACTATTCAAACAGGACAAAATTCTTATCTCTAAGTTATTAAATAAGAAGTAATATCAATTTGGCTATGCTTTCAGAATGATAGAAGTTTGAAGAGAAAAACTATACTTAATATCTGTAATATAAATTTTAAAAAAAAATTATTAATGAAAATTACGCACAATATGCTTTGGATTTCATCGTGTTAAATGATCAAGTAATTTTCACAAAAATCTACTTGGAGAACACTATTCTTTTGTGTCATAGTGCATTGATGAAGCAAAGTTTAAGAATTTAAGGAACCCTCTAGAATATTTTTATGCACGTTATTAAGCATTAATTGCTAATCTAGAATTATTAACAGCAATTGAATTTATTGCATGATTTGGAGGACAAAAAAATCATACCTTGAGATTAACACCTCAGAGCAACAGTAGGATATCTTGGTGTTATTCTTAGGATTAGATGTCTTAATGTTGCTCTGAGGCGACGATGTGTATTTCAATAATTAAAAAAATGAAATTAAATATCCACTAATATTTATAAAATTTTGAAATTCACAGTGTTAGAAGTTTTGTTATATCATATTACATGTCATACCCTATATTTTCATTGCCCATCCTGTGCTTTTTTTCTTTTTAATTGGAAATATACATGTGTTACGGACGTAACGTACTGCTTTTTGTTACGTCCGTAACAAAAAATGTTACGTCTGTAACGCCATTTTTTTAAAAACTAAAGAAATGTAATGTTTTAAACTATGGTAAACAATTACTCTAATGAATTGCTAAAAGGACAAAAAAGGATTTCTTTTAATTTTGATTTTTTAGGAAGTAACGACAACTTTTGCTAAATTTTTGTTACAAACGTAACATTGAACTTCATTTTTTTTAAATTTAAATTGCCTGATTTTATTTTGTAAAAAAATAAAAATAAATGCATGTTATTATAGTATTATGTTAATAGTTTCAGCTGTATTGCAATTAATTTTGGTTATTTTTATTTTGCTATTAAAAATAAGCGTTTGAAAAAGGGGTATTTTTTTCTGATTGTTTTGAAGATCCGACTATCATACTTCCAACTACGAAAAAAATTTATTATTTAATTTTTATTCAAAAAGCAATGCAATATTCTGAAAATACACATTTCAAGCTTTACAATGATGTATAATATAGCAAAATAACTGCAATATGAAATTTTGACCTACTGGTTTCACTTTTCATGGAATTGCCCATATATATATATATATATATATATATATATATATATATATATATATATATATATATATATATATATATATATATATATACTTCAGAAAAAATTACCCCCCCCCCCAAGGATTTTTTCTCGCTACGCCACTGATGGTTTAATAGATATTTTATCTTCAATAAGCCATGAAAGTAGTAACAATAATGATTTAGTAAATAAAGATGAATTTATAAAAACAAAACAAAGATGAATGTACAATAAATAAACAAATGAATAAAACAATATAAAATAAATAAACATTAAATAAGGGCAATTCCATGGTGTCGGACATGAAAAATCAAGAAAAATTTCTCAGTTTTAATTCCATTTACCAAATATAAACTGTTCCAAAATGATCAAATTTATTTACAAGATACTTACTACATCCCACAGAATAAAAAATCATGTTAGTTTTTCACAATAGATCCCTAAAGTATAAATTAAAAAAATGTTAAGAGTTGGTGTCGGACGTAAACACACAAATAGTAAAATTGATGGTTCACTTAAAAATTATTAAAAGTCTGTGAATTGGCTTACATTTTAATTTTAAAAACAGCATAATTATAAAGTATACTTATTATTGAAGCATATTTCAGAGTTTTCAAATGATATAAGGAATAAAATTATTTAAAAAATATTTTAAGCTTGGTGTCGGACGTAAATTTTCGGTGTCTGACGTAAATTGTTTATATTGGACGCAAACTATTGCTCTTAAATGTAAATACATAACAATGATTACAGTTATAAATATGTAAATTGTAGGTTACATATACTGAAACAAAATTTACCAAGTAAATTCAAAAGTAGGGTTAATTGGGGGAAGTGGAACTCTGGGGTAAGTGGGTCACCCCCAAAAACTGAAATATCCATATGGTTTTTATATTTTTACATTGATCATGTCATCGTTCATCACAGTGATTAGTTTTGTATATACTCTGGTTACGTGACATTTTTTTTCTAGGTCAGAGAACTTTAGTCAAAAAAAAAAAAAAAAAAAATCTGAAAAAGATTTTTTGGCCAGTTTAAGCAGCATTTTTCAAAGAAGTGTTTCCCGGATAGCATTTTTTTTTTTTTTTTTTTTGTGATCATTAAACACTCATGTACAGTTAACTTATAGTGCCTACTGCAATCAGAATTTTTGAGTAAAATATTATTAAAAATCGTTTTAGAGGAGGGGCCCCACTTATCTGGTAAATTTTCGCTATAAGAGGTCCCTCACTATGGGGTAAGTGCTTCCCCCCATAACAGTGAGGATTTGAAAATCAAAAGCAACTCTGATGAAATATTTGTATTGTGAAATACAAGACAACTATGATGACTTAGTAGGAATTGATAGTTCAGCTACAAAAGCTGATGATTAGTTATTTGTGAAACTTAACTGATAGAAAACCATCAAGATTTATACGGATTGAATGTTGATAATGGTTCTTCATTAGCCAACTTTAAATAGACGCAGTCATTTAGTGTTTCTATTTGCTATTTCCAATCCTAGTTTTGGCAAATTTGCCAAAATTGAACTTAATCAACTATATTACATTCATCCTACACACCTTTTCTCAAAAGGGATCCTACTTACCCTAGCAACCCTAAATGTTATACAATAAATTCACTAAGTTGTTTTTCATGCATGTTTCACTAAACTTTGAAATCAAAGGCAAAAAAAGGTAAAACACATTTGAAAACATATGGTGTTTAAAGGAATGTAACAGTGTAGTACGTAAAACATTTTTTACGTCCAACACTTAGATTTTAGTAAAAAATATTCACTTGTTACAAAATAAAAATAGGTTACATCAATGAGATTGAAAATCTTACTTTGTACCCAAAAATATATGTATGTAGCTTTAAAATTATTGGCTCAGCATAATTAACTGCACATTTTGGTGTCGGACGTCAAACACTTAATGTACCCCACAGGAATTCTTTTACAAATCAAAATGAATTATATTTTGCCACATTTTTGCAACATCACCAGCAACACATTGTATCTTTAAATGATTATTCATCTCAATTCATAACATTAGAACGTATTTTTTGGGAAAAACAGAATTTCTTTGACAGTCACCAAATACGGTTTAAAAATACTCAAGCTGTTGACTTGAGTTTAACCTTCTGTAACTTATTTATAACTGAAGTGATCAAATTTTAGACAGGCATTTCAAAATATACAACTCTTTACCTTTACAATGACACCTTATTTGTTTAAAAATCTCAATTTTGAAAATTTGATCATCTGGTTGACCTTATTAGTAACTGGTTGACCTTGCCCATAAGCACATCTCCTTCACAGGATGCTATCTTTTTGAGACAGCAGACCACAAAGTCGGGATCCTGTCGAGGGCCACTTTGAGTAAGGTTCTGTGAAAAGCATAAAAGTGTACAACATATTTAGCGCAGCATTTGGACATAAAATGTATCTTAAAATAGAGTAGTTAATTAAAACTCAGATAAAGATAATGGGCAAAAAAAAAAAAGAAATATAAATGCAAAAAAGGGCTAAGTTGAAAAGCAACAGGTATGACTAAGGTGACCATATGTTCCGCTTAAACATGACTCCCGTGGTCCCTGGACATGCTCAAATGTATCGTTCTCCGAGGTGACAATACGGAAATCTGAATGCTTCCACTGAAGGTCATTCGTACAGCAATTTAAGCCTTTTCAAGGCGATAATTTAATCATGAATAATAATTGAATTTATTTTAAGGTTCCTCGGCCTTCATACCCCTGTGCACGCTTTTTTTTTTAAACATAACTATTATTTTAGACATCAAATTGATTTAACCCATTTCTTATACCGAATTTAAACATAGAGAACTGAAATTTTACTGTATTTAAATTAATGCTCTGTTATTGAATAAAAATATGATTAGAATGCACAAAATCAATGGGAGAGGCTCAGGGTTGGTCGAATTGGACCCATTAGGTTTTTTTGAAAAAAACCCATTATTTAACCCACTTTTGGGTTTTTTAAAATTTTCTGAGAAGTTTTTTAAAAAATTAATTAATTTAAATACTTTTACAATTTAAACTTCATTTTTATTTGTTCTTCACCACAGACAATGAACATAAAAAATGAATTTTGAACTTGAATAGTATTTCTTAACTCTTAACGGCATTAAAAAAATACTATAAATATATCTATCAATAAATAACTCAAATTATATTGACCAAGTCCTGTCAGTCTGATTTTCTCAATATTGGTAGATTGTACAGAGGAAACTAATTTAGTTAACAGGCTTTCATGTGAATCATTTTCTGCTAACCAACGCATCACAAATCTCGAATAAACACAAGGTATATTTTTTAGAAATAAACAGATTTTTCAAACGGTCGACAGAAATCAGAACAGGTACAGTATTTTCATTATCTTATGAAAAAGTTTAATATTTCTTACTCCGTACACAGAAATAGAAAAACATACAACATACAGTTCAAAGAAATATCTTGATTAAGCTGGAATTCAGTAAAAAGGGATTTAAACTACTTGAGGTTCTACACTAGTTTTACATAACAAAATAAAATACAATTAAGTAAAATGCAAAAAAAAAAAAAAAATGTGTAGTAATTAAAAACTTACAATAGATTTTATCACTCGAGAAGTAACTTTACCTTAACTGTTGGTAATAATGAAAATTAAAAAATCTGAAACTTCACCATTCTCGGGTTTTTTCGTCTTTTATATTTTTCTCCAGAAAACGCTGAATTTTAACTAGTTTTCCAGCTTTTTTTTACCTGAAGACAATTTTTGCACATGTCCATATACTTACGCTACAATATTCTATAAGTACCCCCATATTTTTCCTAAAAAAAGACAAAAAAACCCACATTTCTTTTAAAAAACCCAACTTTAGTAGGCTTTTTTTGGGTTTTATTTAAAAAAAAACCCTGGGTCCATGGTTTTTTTTTTAAAAACCCGGGTTTTTGCCAACCCTGGAGAGACTGACATAAAATTAGACGGTACATATAGTATGTAGCAATAATAAAATGCAGTACTACAATAGTAATGTACAGTAGATACAGTAATTATATTCGACGCACTTTTTAGTTGTTCAAGCATATTGATATTTTTTAAATTTCTTTATTTGTCGCAAACTTTCAATTTTTACTTCCATTTTAAAAATTTAGATAAACAGCCTGTTTATGTGAAATTATGCTTCATCAACTTCTTATTTAAAATGAAAAAGATGCGGAGAGGCGATTTATAAATTAACAAAGCGATGTTTCAACTAGTACAGTGCGGGGTACTTTTGCTTTCAGTGATGGTCAAGGGTAAGTCCATTTATGAAACTGATATTTAGTACCCAATAAAGAAGGTGATACCTAAGCCTTGCGATTCCCTTCCGTAAACTTTCGCGTTGCTGGATGAGGAATTCGCATGAGCTCCAAAATTCGTTACTCGAGAAAAGTTCGCTATTTATCCATTTCGCGGAAAGTCGAATCACGTTGGAGCGAGAGTCCACTGCAGTTTAAAATTGCACATTGAAGTAAAATAAGCATTCTTAGTTATGTTTCATATTGATATTTGATTTTAAATAATGGTACCGTTTGGGATATTTTTCCCATATCTTTATTTTCTCTTTTTTACTGATTGGGTGTTGATATATCAGCTAAATAAAAGTGAGTTATCAAAAAATTAGTTTTTGAGGTCATTCGGTAATTAAAAACTGCGCTTACTTCATTTTATCAGCAGCGTAAGAAAGGAGATGGTGTCCAGATCCCGATCCCTAGCTTGAAGCTCAAAATCCTGCAAAATATTAAGACTGGGATATATAGATAGACTGCTATATAGATAGGAACTTATATTTTGCAGGCTCCTGCAAAATATAAGCTCATATAAATTTAACTCCTATAATGAAAATTAAAGTTTTTCTCTTTTGTTTAAAAGATGTTTTTCACCATCTAAATCAATTTTATGTAAATATAGTATGTATGCCTATATAAGTTTTAATCAAATTATGACTGCATCTATTTACATTTTCTTTGCACTTCTTGAATGAAATATTCACTGTCAGGAAACAATTAAAAACTTGAAGGTTGAATTCCTTTAACTTTTTCAATCCTTTCTTGCAGCGAAAATTTGTAAAAATCGTAGAAAATGTTTGGAATGACAAATTGGCTCAGTATTTGCTCAATAAAGGAATGAAAGAATAAATAATTCTTTGTTATATTCCATGTTCAAATGAGCCACTTTATCAATCTAAACCACTTTTTGAATTTTTTTGTTCAATCTTCAAACGGTGTGTATGAGTATGCTTTTATTTATTTATTTTTTAAAAAGTAGCGAAGTAGCGACTACTTTTCAAAAGTAGTTTGTAGCTGCTACATTTTGAAAAAAGTAGTTGTAGTTGAAGTTAACTACATTTGTAATAAAGTAGTTGTAGTTCTCTACGCAAAAAAAAAGGCAGTTTTTCCAACCACTGTTCAAACCATGAGTCTACAAACAGGCACACACTTACTATAAGCAAAGCTCTAAATATAATACAGCTAAGCCTAAGCGAACCTTTAAGTGCATCTTACTAAAGTCAAAATAATGAAGGTTATGCAAATATTTTACAGTCTAAATTATCTGCGTTTGTGATATTTTTAATATGGAAACATAAAGTAATCATAGTAACATCAGGTACACAACAAAATAGTACAAACCTTTGGATTGCAGCTTTAAATTCTGTGCTGCGCCGCGGAAAGTAAATACGGTGAGTAACTTCACTTCACTTCGTTAGTTGAACTGAAATGCGGTGAGATCCGTAATTTCGAGAGGTTGCACCATGATTTCGAGCCATCATCGCTTCTGAAAAATTTTAGTTGAACCTCTTTTTCGCGATATTTGTACAAGTGCACCATAAATTGGTTCAAAATAGTACGGATATTTTTCACAGTGTACATTAATTAATTTATTTAATAAATTATTCGTTTATTTCTTTCAGCATCTTTTCATTTATTCATTCAACCTTTTATTTACTGATTCCTATGACCAAAAATATTTTATTTCAAACTTATTTCATTTTAAGTGAAAAAATAAATCGAAATTTTTCCATTTTTTTTTTAAAGCGAAAATTCACCGCCGAAAATGAAAAATACTATTTCAATGCCCGTTTTATTATAAAATACAATGTTCTTTCATGTACTGTAATTTTCAAAACAAATTTCCAATTTGTTCATTTTGAAAAAGCTCAGTCAGCTTAACCATTTCACTTTGCCCCACATTCCCCTACTCTGCCAAAACAAATAATCGGTTTGTCTGCCGATATACATTATACCGAATAGTCGGACCTCCATATGTCGAAGTAGCAAATTGCCGGAAAAAAATTCGATATATAGAAACGATCTTATTTTATCCTAAAAATCTCCTAAACCATTAAAATTAAAGCTAATTTTCATGTATGAAACCTAATTTCTAATTGATACGAGCATCGGATTAAATGAAAGTTAATAATTAAAAAAATAACAGAAATTACATTTTTGCACCTTCATACTTCTTCATTCTTCGGCAATTCAACTTGGTCCGCAACATTAGGGGGTGTGACGTAGTGAGTCACAGAAGTAGCGTTGAAAGAATTCAGCTTTCAATTTAACGCCAGTCACACCACGAACAAAAAAAGGACTAAACCCCTTTTAAAATGTAACAAAAAAAAAATTATTTACAGAGAAAAAAAAAATAAAAAAACGATTAATCATGACATAGATGGGGTTACAATTTACTCATGGCAAACACAGTTGCCTCGTGGTGATCACAAAAAAATCACGCTTTCACATATGAAACCGGAGAATGCCTATGGGCACCTATTTCAGTGAAGTCCAAGAGCAATCTGCCCTCCCAAAGTTCAGACCAAAAAATCTTCGTGAAGGCAAGGGGCTTGTCAGCTAAGCCCCCATAAAATTTCCCATTGGTGGGAACATGTTGACGAGCACCGCGACGTAGTGGTTCCGTCGAGAACTCACAGCCCGGATTCGCTGGTTGATCCGGCGCCTCATTAACATGAGGATACACCTCCACGTCTGCAGGTTTGCGGCAAGTCAAAACGGATCACCGGCCAGGCCTGACAGCAGACTCGACACACTCAATTTTGAAACTGTCCAAAGTGTCGCCAGCTAGTCGTGTCCATTCTTCAGGTGCGGGAATCCAACCCAGACACAAAGGGTAGTAGAAGAATAGCTGTCCGTCAGTTCCGCAGAGTTCGGTCGGGCATCCCCGTCGCACCGTGGACGCGCGGCATCAAAAAGGGCACAGGACTGAAGATGTCACAGGGGTTTTCGTTTTGACAAATTGAGAGAAAAGTAAATAATTAATCTACTTAACTTGAATGCTTTTTACTGAGGCTAAAACGATTAGAAACGATAATCAACAGACAAAAGGGATGACTTGAAACTGATTTTTCAATGTTACTGGTTACAACTAAGATATTTAAAATAAATATGATGGGATTTTAGAACTCCAGAACGAAACAACGACCTATCTACACAACCCTCAACCCCAAATTCCTTATGAGTTTCGTAGCAACCTTTAGTGAACATAATTTTCTCCCCTAACCTTTATTTTTCATGAGACTAATAGTCTAAAACGGAAAAAAATCTACGAATGTCTCGAAAAAAAATTCGATATATAGAGATTTTTTCGATATATAGAAACAATTTCTCTATGTAATGAACATAGAAATTTGCTAGGATTTTTATATATAGAAAATTTCGATATGTGGAAGTACGATATATGGAGGTTCGACTGTATTCCGTGCATCTCTAAAATAATAATAATAATAAAGAAAGAAAGAATGAATCATCAAAATTCAAAGAACTGGGTGGATAGGTTTTCAAGAAGTTGTTCAGAATTTTATGCTATTTAACATTTATTTACACGGGATTGCTTTTTTAAAAACTAATCTAAAGTTTGTTAGTTTTATTTTATTTTTATCCCCATGTTGGTAACTTTATTCAAAATAAGTTTTTCATTTATGTTTTTCCTTTATTTATCCTTGTTGATTTCTTGCTGCTTTTTTTCATTGTGCTGTAATCTAATTTTATAATCTGGACATAGACTGCAAAGTTTTGATAATTTCGATAATTTTGTAAACTTCTCCATGGGAAAATCATTGTGTTTTATTGAAAAAAAAAGCATTTATAATCAGTTGATCATTCATTTGTCACTAAAATAATTTTAATTCACTTAAGACATTAATTATGTAATTAGTTTATAGTTTGGAAATTTTAAGCTACGAGTCTTTTCCCCCTTTCTCACCACCCCTCGACAATAGGAGTAGATAACACAACATGCTCCCTCCTGTATTCCTACTTCCATGGCATGCAATCCTTCCACCATGTATTGGCATCAGGGAGGCTGAAAGATTGGCATTTATCGATATTTAGGGATCGCCAAAAACAGTTTATTTTAGACAGTGGGCAAAGATGGCGATGGAGTGGCTCAGACTTTCAGATCTCTTTATTAGGAGGGAGGTGTTCACCACGTGACAAGCTTATCTTGATATGTTTGACAGTTTGGGCCAGTTGGAACCTCACCGGTTAGTTGCTTCAGATTTATCACTTTATAAAACTTATCATGCGTCATTAAAGTATATTGTAGCACGTTGGGGCAAATTCCATAAATTCAAATAGCTTGCTACCACATTTTATGAACTCTGTCCTTGCTTTTTAAAATTCTTCCAAAATTTTTATTTAGCCAGCTGTAATGTTTGAATACTTTTAAAAGTACATTCAAAAGCAGAAATTGAAATTTTTAAGTCACTTTTGGGCCCCTTGCTAATTTTGAGAGGAAGCTCAAGCTTCCTGAGCCTTTTAAGTGATCAGGCCCTGTCCACAGTCACGTTCTAAAGACTTCAATCACGAAAAAATTTTGGACGAGGGCCCGATTGCTCCCGTATGAAATTTGAAAATAAAAAAAGCTACAATTTCTAAAAATTTAAGATGGAGAGCATTCATCACCTAGTACCACTGTTTATCTCTTTAAAACTTTGTTTTTTAGGACTTCAATTTCGAAAGTTTTTCGGGAGAACGCCAGAACCGCCCTGCCCTTAACGAAGTTAAGGGCGAAGTTAGTCTGCGTTTTTAGAACTTCATCTTCGAAAAATCGAGCAAAAGGATGATCGATTTAGCTGTTTTTTTTAAAAAATTCGATAGGGACCAACTTCAAAAAGTACCATTCCTTTCATTACCCTATCTGCCAGAAATATAGCCGAAAATGGCATTTTTAAGGTTTCGATTTTAAAAAATTTTTGCAGAAGTGCCCCAGAACATTTTTTTTCCCGTGTAGCATCACCATAGACCGTCTAAAACTGCGTTCTTAGGTCTACAATTTAAAAAAATTTCCGGGGGTTCTCTCCCGGACCCCCCTCTCTAATCAGAAGCGAGAAATTTTTAAGAGTGCCCTCTTAAAACTATTTTTTAGTTGTGCCCTTGGAGGACTGAATGAAATCCTTGCCCCACCTCGAAAAAAAAAAAAAAAAAAAGAGAAGGTCAGGGAACTGTTGTCCCCCCCCCCCCCAAAAAAAATTGAAACTACAAAAAAAAGTGTGGGGAGAGTGGATCTAATCTCGGCTATATGGGCCACCTCCAAAATAAAAACATATATACGCCACTGCTGTTATATTTGTAGAAACCGTTAATCTTTCAGATAAATCTGAAAAAGGTCTCACGTGAAAACTTGTCTTCTCGCTCATACTACTTACGATCATCCTAGTCATCCAAGTGTGACAATGTGTATTTTGCAACGTAAACCACTCGGGGAAACTGACCCTGCGTAGTGTATATTGCTAAATTACTAGGATTTGCTATGATAGAGTATACTGAGCACATTTGTTTCAAAAATAACTTTAACTTTTAATTTTTTAAAACATATTTAAGCAGGGGGGATAGTGGACTCAAGTAAAGTTTTCTGAGGACAATGTAATTTTCGGAAACTATGAGGAAGCTTGATCCCCCCCCCCCCAGTAAAAACTATTCAAATATACATACAAAGATCATTGGGGAAAAAAATGTTTATTTATTGTTTATTTATTATTTATTTATTATTATTATTATTTAGAAAATTTTTTCATTTTTAGAGTGTGTTGTCAGTCCAAAACCTCCCGAAACCGCAAATCTAAAGTTTTTGGAATTTTCGCATTACAAAACAACTCTGATTTAAAGATTTAAATGAAAAAAAAAGTTTTGAGCTTTTATAAACAATTTGAAATTTTAAATAAAGTAAACAAAATAATAATAGCAATAAAACAATATGTTCTAATCCAACAGATGCAGAGATTGCACTTAGTGGTGCGACATCTGTGGCGTAATTAAGGGGGTGCTACCTCCCCCCCCCACCTAGACACGTATGTCCGAAAAAAAATGCACAAAAAGAGGGAAAAAAAACCCGCAAAACAGTTCTTTCCGAGAAAGCAATAAAGTACGATTTTCCTCTGAAAAGTGTGTTAAAAAAATTACCTCAAACTCCTCCCCCCTCCCCATCTGCCAACAGCACCATTAAAGATCATCTAAACTCTAAAACAGGGCTTCGCAACCGGTGTGTCGCGGCACACTGGTGCGCCGCAACAAGGAACCCGGTGTGCCGCGGTCTTTTTGTAGTTATATAAAAAGAAAGAGCCTTGATGTATTTTATTTTGAAGTTACGACCGAATAGGGTTTGTATCGTTCTGTAACTTCTCAATTCACCCTGTCAATCATGTGCAATAAGGCATGTACCCAACAAGGGGAGAGGCAAGATTTGATGCCCCACCTCTTTTAAACTTCTTGTGATCCCATTACTTTCAGTTTTGAAAACGGATTCTAATTTCCACGAAATAAACTAATTATACAGAATTTTTTCTAAATCTTTCGCAAACGGGAGTGTTGCCCCGACCCCAGGCAGGGATTGTACCCTCCCGCCCAGAATTTTAGTCCCAGCTTTAACTTTTGTTTTCCTCTTTTCCAGTTTCGATACTAATTTCATTTTATCGTAGCTTCTCAAAGCTCGGTTCTGAGACTTAGCAAACTAGAAATTAAAATCCTACCCTGTTTCCTCCATTATGAAGCTCTCATGGCAAAGAACTTACCAGATGAGCTGAAGTCAACTTTGGCTGAAGTCGTGAAAATCGTGAATTCCATAAAATCGAAGCCGCTTAATTCTCGCCTTTTCTACTTGTACATTGTGAAGAACTCTGGGGGCAGATCATCACTCCCTACTTCTTCATACAGAGATTCGCTGTCTTTCACGCGGTAAGGTACTATCAAGAACTTTCGAATTGAGGAACGAGGTACGACAGTTTTTGATTTTAAAAAACGAAATGCAGTACGCCAGTTTGTTGCAAGACAAATATTGTCTGGCAAAACTAGTTTACATGGCTGACATTTTTGAATACCTTAATGAATTAAATCGGAAAATGCAAGGACAAGAAGAAAATTTGAGTTACATGTATGGACAAACTGAACGGGTTCAAATCAAATATTCAGCTGTGGAGAAAAGAAGTAGATCGTGGCTCATTGGACATGTTACAACGGACCGTCAACCGTCAACATGGTATGTAAAGGAAATGGCATGGAAGAAAAGCTGCTGAATGTGGTCTCAGAACATTTAGTCATACTTCAGGACAAGTTTAAACACTATTTCAAGAATATTTACATGGAACAGTCTGGATTCGCGTTCCATTCTCTTCATCTGCGGATGCATCAGTTACAGGCCTTTCTTTGAAGGCGCAAGAAGAATTTATGGACCTCAAGAGCAACCGTACTTTTAAACTTAAGTTGAGCGAAGTGCTTCTGGACGAATTTTGGTTGCTGGTTAAAAATGAGTATCCCACCATGTCTGGTCTTGCTATTGATGTGCTGCTACCATTTTCAACTACATATCTTTGCAAACTCAGCTTCTCAACCCTCACACTTACAAACAAACAGCAAGAGATCATCTCTAAAGACTCTGATCAAGAACTTCGTATAGCTCTTTCCAGCATAGAGCCGAACATCGAACGGCTTTGCTCCTCAAGGCAGGTTCAAGTGTCTCATTAGTGTCAAACGGAAGTTAGGTGCTTGGTTTTAATACAGAAATGGTTTGAAACATATCAAGTATAATTTCCTGTAAAGTCTGATGTAGGTAGTTTTGTTGTTTATTATCAACTTCAATACATTCCAAATATTTCTACTTTCTAAATAAATTTAAATACACTACGTTAGTTATAATTGTTTAATTCATATGAAAAAAGTACCCCCCCCCCCCCGTCGTTTTACCGGTGAATGATAAAAACATTTCTATATTACTATTGCGGAATTAAGTTTAGTGTGCCTCGTTGGGGGTCTAGAAACTTCTTTAGTGTGCCGCAAAGTAAAAAAGGTTGAGAAGCACTGCTCTAAAATATCGTTTTAGGACAAGAATGCAAAAAAAAAAAATCAAAAAGTCCCTGAAGGCCACCTTATTCCCTAATGTAACCAAAAATGGCCGACAATAGCGTTTTAAAGACTTCAATTTAGAAAAATTTCCAAGGACAGGTCCTTGAAATTTCCCTCCCTCTAACATCATCAAATCGTCTAGAATTGTGTTTATAGAAATAGGAATTTTGAACATTCCGGTACCTACGCATCTTTTTTCCCACTTCATCATCTAAGTTCGTCTGAAATTGAATTGTTGAAACTTGTACACAAAGTTGATAAACACGTAGTTGTTAACAAAAAACTTCTGGGGAGTCCCTAAACACCATCTTTTTCCATGACGGTACCAAAAAGTCTACAATCGCGCTTTGGATATTTTAATTTCGAAACATTTCCGACGCGAGAGTCCTCGAAACTTACCTCCCCCTAACATCACCAAGTTCGTCTAGAATTATTTGCGTTAGTAAAGCTACAGCTTCAGAAAAAAAAAATGTTGGGGATTTCGCCTGACATTGTTGAAGATCTTCGAAAAATGCCAATTTTGGAACTTGCATTTCAAAAAATTGCTGGACGCCAGTCCTAACCTTGCCAAAAACGACCAACTATTGCGTTTTAGACTCAAAATTTGAAGCATTTCTGAGGGCAGGGAAAACGAACCTCCCATCCAACTAACACCACAAAGTTTGTCTAGAATTGCCTTTTTAAAGCTACAAATTCGGGAAAAATACAACTTACATGAAAATAAAACACACACACACATAGAAGCTCTATTATTTTATTTCAGTTAATAAAAATATAGTATACTAATTACATTGACTCTTGTTCATAGAAAATGTGCCTGAATCATTTATTTTTAAAAAATTAAAAAATTTAGGTAAATTTATGGTAAAGTGTAGTTAGCCGAGTAAGCCCATACGTAAGTACGGCGCTGCATAGCTCGGTATACTCTTATTATTAGTCTATGGTATGAACCCTAAAATGTTTCTTCAAGCCAGAACTGCCAGAAAATGTTTTTGAACAATGGTCGCACGCATAAGGCTTTTCACCGGTATGGGTTAGCATGTGTCTTTTCAACTGCGCAGGCCAAGAAAATGCCTTTGAGCAACATTCACAAGAGTACGGTTTTTCCCCGGTATGGGTTCGCACATGTTGCTGCAAATTCACAGATTGGGTGAATGCTTTTGAGCAGTGTTCGCACGAAAACGGTTTTTCGTTAGTGTGGGTTCTCATGTGCCTCACTAAACTTGTAGAGTGGGCAAATGTCTTAGGACAGTGTACGCAAGCATGGGCCTTCTCGCCAGTGTGAACTAACATGTGTCGCCGCAAGTGTCTAAAGTCAGAAAGCGTCTTCGAACACTTTTCGCACGTCGGTTTCTCGCCAGTGTGGTCTCTTTTATGTATCTTAAGCTGGGTACTACTAGAAAATGTCTTTGAACAATGTTCGCACGAATATGGTTTCGCGCCAGTGTGGACTCTCATGTGTGAAGATAAAGTTGAAGAGTGAGCGAATGCCTTAGAGCAATGTTCGCACACATGGGGTTTCTCGCCGGTATGAATTACCTTATGTCGCTTTAAGCAAGTATAGTCAGAAAATATCTTTGAACAAAGTTCGCAAGAATATGGTCTTTCGCCAGTGTGGACTCTTGAATGTACCTTTAGTTGTGAAAGGAAAGAAAAAGTCTTTGAGCAATGTTCGCACGGATATGGTTTTTCGCCAGTGTGGCTTCTCATGTGAGAAGTTAAAGTTGAAGAGAGAGCGAATGCCTTAGAGCAATGTTCGCACACATAGGGTTTCTCGCCGGTATGAATGACCTTGTGTCGCATTAAGCATGAAGAGTAAGAAAATGTCTTTGAACAAAGTTCGCAAGAATATGGTTTTTCGCCAGTGTGGACTCTTGCATGTGCCTTTAGTTCTGAAAGGAAAGTAAAAGTCTTTGAGCAATGTTCGCACGGATATGGTTTTTCGCCAGTGTGGCTTCTCATTTGTGAGATTAAAGTTGAAGAGAGAGAGAATGCCTTAGAGCAATGTTCGCACACATGGGGTTTCTCGCCGGTATGAATGACCTTGTGTCGCTTTAAGCATGAAGAGTAAGAAAATGTCTTTGAACAAAGTTCGCAAGAATATGGTTTTTCGCCAGTGTGGACTCTTGCATGTGCCTTTAGTTGTGAAAGGAAAGTAAAAGTCTTTGAGCAATGTTCGCACGAATATGGTTTTTCGCCAGTATGGCTTCTCATGTGTGAGACTAAAGTTGAAGAGAGAGCGAATGCCTTAGAGCAATGTTCGCACACATGGGGTTTCTCGCCGGTATGAATGACCTTGTGTCGCTTTAAGCATAAAGAGTCAGAAAATGTCTTTGAACAAAGTTCGCAAGAATATGGTCTCTCGCCAGTGTGGACTCTCATGTGTGACATTAAAGTTGTTTTCAATCAGAAAGAGTGTGGTAGTTCTCCACTATGGTTTAGACATTTTTTGGTACGAATATTTCTCAAAAATGTTTACAAAGTTTCAAAAACAAATTTAGAGCAGTGTAAAACATATATTTTTTGCAGCAGAAGCCATTCATAAATGTTTTATAAGACAGCAAGTCTTTTCAAAGTAGAGTCACAGAAACTTACGTTAGGACATCATTTAGTTAAAAGACGCATACATCTCCAACGTGATAGGGGCAACAATCTCTCGAAAAGAGACTTCTACATCATTCTGACCACTTAATTTTAAAAGATTTTTTGTTCATATAGCAAAATGAAAAGACCTGAATGTTGCATAGAAATCTTTGCAGACAAGTGGGGCGCACTAAGATCTTAAATCTTTTAACGTAATCGAAATAATCTTTCAAATGCGTAAAGCAGAAATTATTCAGTGCAATTCAATACATGAGTATGAGATAATTTTCTTTAAACTTATACTGCACGTGATAACAGGAACAACCGAAAGAAACAGAGAGTCTTTATCGCATGGAACTGATGAGAACCCTGAACGTTTCGTTATATTTTATAAAGATAAACCTTCAACTTTGATCTCTTTTAGGTCAAAATAATGGAATATACCACGTTGAAGTGCGGGTTAACAATATCTTGCGTATCTCTTCTTTTGTTAACAAGAAATATAAAACTCGCAGTTTCTGTACCAAATGAGTACTTTCAATTCAATTATTTTCTACGACTGTCACTTGCTTCAATGAGGGACAATTTGAAACACATGGGAAACAAAAGCAACTGCTAACCAGTGTGCATGAAATATTTTCATAGGCACATTCTAAACTGCAAAAGTTTCTCAAGAGATATTTAAATACGTACAAGAAGAAATGGCCAAAATCTCAAATTTGAATGATTGCATTACTCGGCTAATTCTTGGCAAAGCATTGCGAAGAAGACAACGGGTTTTCAGCATCATACACATCTGCACACCAGTTTCAACTTTCTATTTTGCTTGACTGTCTCAGCTCAAGAAACACCTCTTTATCTTATGTCTTGAAATTCAGAAAAATTGTACTCGAGTAGCGTCTCTCAGAACATTAACTTCAGCAATTTTTTCGGATGTATGTGCAGAGGATGATTTGTATTGTTAGAATTTGACTGTCTCAGCTCAAGAAACACCTCTTCATCTTATGTCTTGAAATTCAGAAAAAGGGTACTTGAGTAGCGTCTCTCAGAACATTTACTTCAGCAATTTTTTAGGATGTATGTGCAGAGGATGATTTGTATTGTTAGAATTTGACTGTCTCAGCTCAAGAAACACCTCTTCATCTTATGTCTTGAAATTCAGAAAAAGAGTACTTGAGTAGCGTCTCTCAGAACATTTACTTCAATAACTTCTTCGGATGTATGTGCAGAGGAGGATTTGTATTGTCAGAGTTAATCCCACTTGTTCAAGTCCGATGTCACACAAGTCAGATTACTGCTGAAAATAATGAAAAGAATTAGAATATAAAATAAATATATTGGGTAGGATAAACTGATCATTAAGGTTCGGATTTTGCCGTTTGCTTTCTTTTGTCTTTTGGGCTATTTTATCTTCAATGTCTTTTTAGAGACATTTAGATCTTTTTTTTTTAAATTTTAGAGCACATCTTTCTTTCTTTTTCTTTATATGAATGCATTTATTTCTTGCATTTTAGGAGATATTTTACTACATTGTGATTCTTTTCGTATAAGATCATTTTTATAAGAAATCTTTACAATATTTCTGCCTTTTATATTGTTACTCTCAATACTTTCAACAACCAGCTTATCAAGACCATCCCATTGAAATTCATCAGAATTGACCTATTGTTAAAACTTACTAACATGCTGAGTTGCAGCATTCATTTCTCAGGAAAAAGTGCCTATCATTGAATTGAGCTACTGATAACAAAAAAAATTTAAATATAATAAAAAGTTCCTTTATTTTATGTGCATATCACACATTTTTTCATGGCCTTTTTGCTACTTTAAAGGACATTGTTTTCATTTCTTAAGGGCATTTTCAGAGATTTTTTAGGTCATCAAAATCCCGTTTCACTGATCAAAATAGATTTAAAAAAAAGAAGCCTTTCAATCAAAATATTTCTACGACGAAAGAGTAAAACTACCAGCATTTGAGACTTATTAAAAAAAAACATAAATTAACAAGTGATACTCGGCCATCAGAAGCTCAAAATGTGTCTGCCTGCGTAAAGCTCTTGGGAAATGCATTAGGTCTGTCACGCAACCCCATTAAAAATAAATAAATAAACTGTAACTAAAATAAAGAATTGATTGAATTCTTTCCTTCCAAAATCTCCACTAAGCAACAAGCCTTAACTTCTTTCCAATGAGAACCACTCCTTCATATAAAAGCTAAATATTTGTTATACAGAGAGCAAGTCATGTGTGTTTTGGTTTCAATAGCACCTAATATTTCACAGTTAAGCTTGAAACATGAGGATCTTACAACCGGCTGAATAACCGACAACCCTGACCCCATACCACACATTCAAAGCCTTCTTCATCTATCGAGAAGGCTTCAATCTGCAGCTCAGATGTCTGATCGAGAGTTAAACGGAATCATTCCGCGACACATCATCTGAATCAAATAGTCGGCCTCAGATTTTGTTCATTATATTCTTATGAATAGATATCTATGAGAGAGCACGAATTCAACTTTAATTAATCTGCAACCGCCCCCCTTGTCTAGTGTTAAGAGAAGTCTGACAGAAATATGGATGTCCCAGGTTCGAATCTCGGCTTAGGAATGGATGTACAGTCGGATCTCGATATAAGGTCACCCCTCGGGATTTCACGAAACTGACCTTATAAGCGGGGTGACCTTATAACCGAACCATGTATATTTATTGATAAATAAACATGTATATACATTTATCTTTTTTAAAATTTAATACATTCAAAAATACTAATAATTAGGTTATAATAGTTGAATAGATTTGAACCAATTAAAACTTTTGGAAACAATTAGACATTTTGAAATGAGTTTTTTGAACTTTCATTTAGAGTAAAGCTGCATACAAATATGCCCAAGCAGAGAACTAATGAGCAACTTACCTAACTTAAAATTATCATAAATACAGGACTGATAGGATTTTTCTTTCGTTTAAGCACAATGGTTTCTGATTGTTTTCTGAAACTTTTCTTCGGTTTCTCATGACTGGTAAAAAAGTGCGATATGTACACGCTGAGTGCCCTCATTACTACTGCTTCACATTTTAGCGTAACTGTCGTAATACTCACTTCCTACTGCATTTCGTGCACTACATGCTACGTAATAGGAATACAACTTTTCCCTTTTTAAGGATCGTATATCATGAAAAATTCTTTGAAATGAATCTATTAAACACTGAAATTATTTAAAGAAATCAGACAGAAGTGACCTTATAAGCGATTAATGTATTATGACCTAACCACATTTCCGATAAGACATAACATAGAATTCCTATTCAGTGAGCCGGGACTTTAGAAAAGTGACCTTAAATGCTAGGTGACCTTATAAGCGAGTGACCTTATATCGAGGTCTGAGTGTACTTTCTTTCTCCTGTCCTTGTCCTCTCTTTGAGTAAATGTGTTGTTGTGCCGTGAATGGTTGCCAACATGCCAACCCTATAAACGGGTCCTTATGGCATGTGTGGACTGTCTTCAAACCAAATTATGGTACAGCTGGAAAAGTGAAGCAGCGCACTCCTAATTACCAGCCTTGCTGGCACAAGACAACACAACAACTAATCCACAAATTTCCTTAGTGAAATCTATAGTGGGAAACAACATAAATAAATTTAAGAGTGGAGGATCATTGCCAGTTTTTATTTAAATCAAACAAGTTCACATTATGAGATCTTTTCAATATTGTTCCTTTTTGAGCAATCACGATTGCTTATTGCTTTCATTTGACTGTTTTTGGCGTGCTATCTTTTTATTTTCCCATCAGCACCCTCCGCACCATCACCGTCGACCGGCTCCTCACGATGCTGCTCCTATAGCGAAAGCCGTCTCCAGGTTGCATCCATGTCCTACACACACGCGCATACACACACACACGCACGCATACACACACACACGCACGCATACACACACACACACGCACGCATACACACACACACGCACGCATACACACACACACGTACGCATACACACACACACGTACGCATACACACACACACACACAAACACACACGCATACATACAGACACCTACACATACATGAAGATTATTCACAGGAATACGGTTTCTCGCCAGTATGTAATCTCAGATGTTTCTCTAAATCGGAAGCACAAGAAAATGGTTTTGAGCACTGTACACAGGAATACGGTTTCTCGCCAGTATGTAATCTCAGATGTTTCTCTAAATCGGAAGCACAAGAAAATGGTTTTGAGCACTGTACACAGGAATACGGTTTCTCGCCAGTATGTAATCTCAGATGTTTCTCTAAATCGGAAGCACAAGAAAATGGTTTTGAGCACTGTACACAGGAATACGGTTTCTCTCCAGTATATAATCTCAGATGTTTCTTTAAACCGGAAGCACGGGAAAATGCTTTTGAGCACCGTACACAGGAATACTCCAGCTAAAAAACGACTTCAAAAAAACTGCAGATAAAAAGAAATTTTCGTGTATACTTGAAAAATACTGCAGTTTTTTTGATGAATGCAAAATGCTTTCATTTTATCTTTTTTTGATAGTGCAGTTACACTGCAGTTTCTTTTATTTTCGCCAACTCGATCTGATATTTCGGTGAATTTTTTAACTTTCAAATGCGACTTCATTAAAACTGCAATTTTTTTAAAAGTAAAAAAAAAATAAATGATATTTTTCTAATAAACGTCATCAATTCGCATCACTGTTTTTTTTTTTTTGTATTTTTTCATTTTTAAAGGTGATTTCAGATGAATGACGTGCAGCAGAAGGGGAGGTAGTTCATATAATCTTTTACATAAATATTGTCATTTAAAGATCCCCCCCCCCGCTCCAAAATAATAAAAAGACAAAATTTTTATTGCAAAACATATATGGATCTTCACAAAAGTTGTTTTTGTGGATTTTTTTATAAAATTAAAAAAAAAAAAAAACTAAACAGTTCATGCTTCATATTAAACTGACACTAAAAATTTGCTCCTGAACTGTTTTTAAAAAACTGAGCTTTCAATTACCAAGCAACTTCAAAACTTGATATAACATCTCATTCTATAATAACATTCGATTGCAGCTAATTTGTATTTTCGTGGATCCTCTGTATTTTGAACACTGGGAGCAAACAGTATTGTTCACAATTTGGGGGGTGTTCATGATTTGCTGCTGCTGGCATGATTAGAGGCTGCATATTTGCATGCATATATTCACAGAGACCATCAAAATGTGTTCATACTGGGGTGTTTTCATTAAAGAGGGTTCTGACAGAGTTCACAATCATTCTTAACTTTAAACTTTATTTATTTTGACAGATTTATTTCTTTTTACACATTTTTTAAGTCAATAGTTTAGGAAAAATTTTTCATTCTCTGAAAAAAAAAACCCTTATTTTACTTGTAACTATAACTCATTTCAGCCCCTTCAACCAGATGTATCAAAATAAATTTCACAGAATAAAATAGAAAACACGGCACATCATATATAAATTTGAAATTCTATTTGCACAGCAGAATGAAGCATTAATAAATTGAGCACTTGACGCAGAAAATAATAATTACAATAAAAGTCTAGTGCACCTCTACCAACACGAGTGAATCATTCAAAAAGTTCCTTTTTAATTTATTGCATTTTGAAGCGAAATGCATTTTTAAAAAATCATTACAGGACTCTAGATATATCTCAAAAATTTTACTTGTTTCTCTAAAAATACATGCCGAAATAAAATTTTCACTTGCACAGTTCTTTTATTGTTTTTTAATAAAAACGTTTAACTTTGACATAAACAATTAATCAGCCAAAACATTAATTACACAGCTTTATATCTGAATTAGGAACTATTTTTAAAAAATCATTAAAAAAAATAATTTAAGAAAACATAGTAAGCTGCCGTTAAATGTTACAAAATATAAAATTCTAGGATTATTGTTGACATGCATGTTCGTCAACATGTCTCGCTCCTTTGGTTTTAAACAACCACCACCGTTTCGTTGCCCCTAATTGCTAGAAATTCTCCAATTCTACACCATAAATTGCTATTGTTATCAAACTGTTAACAGTCTCTGTGAACAACCTGCAATAGAGCTTTTTATTTGGTTCATGACATTGAATACCCTCTCACATGCAGATATGCTGGGAGAAATGCAGAGAGTAATCTCCACAAGCAAAAGAATATTTGTAAATTCTTCTTGTTTACTCCTTAAAAGGCAAGAGTAAACAATTCCTAATGATTTCATGTTTGTTCAAATATGATTTTAATGTTACCACTTGAAATAAATTTTGAACTCAGGTGAGCATACGATAATGTTTTAATAAATATAATACAGAAATATTTGATTAAAAAATTACATGCAGGTAAAGATAAAAGATTCATTTCCGATCGGATTTTTTTCATGAACTGAACATGTCTAGCAATACAATTTGCAAGCCCCGTTACATTATCCTTTTTACAAGTATCATGGTAGAGATTGAATGAAAGTAAATCATTTGTCTACATCAGGCTTTGCATTATTCCTCATACAAATAATAGCCGATGAGGAAGTAACCCGGGTGTTACAACAATGAAACTGGCGCCATGGTATGATAATTTGATAATATATTTTGGTAATATTTAACATGCATGGAAATGCTTTACTGTGACAAGGCTGAACTCGATCAAGTGACTTAACTGTTTTATTGGTAAGACTGTCATTTTAGGAGAATAAAGAAACTTAAAAATTGGTCAACAATGACCGCTATCTACTGGAGTTTATGTTTAAACTGCTGCTAGGGTTAAACTGTCAAATTTAACTTAAACTACCAAAATATCACCAAACAGGCAATTGCTGCGTCCAAATGTACATAGAAGCAAATTTTAACCCGTCATACCATGATGGGTGATTTTCTAGTATGATGATAAATTTTATTTACTATGTGAAAAACAATGATCAGAAAACAATATTTAGAGAAACATAGAGGACGCAAAATTTCAAATACTATTAGCATGACAGAATATGAAACAAACGGGGCTCATAAAAGTCCTTTGTAATGGGCCCTAAAATTTCTGTGCATGCCCTAGATTATTATAGCAAGATGTAATTAAATCATAAAAGAAAAAAATCCACTTAAGAACTTAAACTTTTTCTAAAATTCGTAAAATACTTCAGGTTTAGTCTCTATTTACACTACAAAGACTGATATCATATATAATTTTAAAAATTAACGACAGGAAACTGACAACGGCCAACATTCAACATCTTATATCAAAATATTTAATCGTTAATAAATTTCACAGAATAAAATAGAAAACACGGCACATCATATATAAATTTGAAATTCTATTTGCACAGCAGAATGAAGCATTAATAAATTGAGCACTTGACGCAGAAAATAATAATTACAATAAAAGTCTAGTGCACCTCTACCAACACGAGTGAATCATTCAAAAAGTTCCTTTTTAATTTTTTTAAGAAATCATTTCTACTTTTTATTACATATATACTTCAATATTGTAATATCTGCCTGAATTGTACCGCCATTTCGAATGGCTGTGTTGAGACGTGGGCATTAAAATATTTTATTGATTCAATACATGGAATTAACAGAGCAGAAGGGGGGGGGGCACCAAAATTAATTTCTTGCCTAATGTCTTTAAAAATCGTTGTCGAGCATTGTACAAGTGTGATGGCGGAGATTGAATGAAAGTAAATTGTTTGTCTGCCCTGACTTTGCATTATATGATGATTTTCATTTAATATATGAAAAACAAAGATTAGATAGCAAAATTTAGAGAAACCTAAAGAACATAAAATTTGAAATAATATTTGCATAGCAGAATAAGTAACAAACTAATCATTTCAGCTCTTGGTTGCAGTAGTAATAATTACAACAGGAAAGTTTAATACATATCTACTCAAAACATCAGGTGAAATATTTCATAACTTTAAAATGAAGATTCAAACATCTTTAAGATAAATGTGTTGCTTTGTCATACATTATCCCTTTTCAATGTCTGACAGCAGGATGGTATGGCTTTGTATTATATAAGGATAATTTTCATATATTATACATATAAAAATAATGATTGCAAGATTACAATATTTCAAGAAACATGGGATATAAAAATTTGTTATAGAATAAGAAACTATGTGGTTAATTGAGCAATGATAATGACAAAAAGAATGTTGAGTGTACATCGTATTCAAAACAGAGGTACAGTATTTGAAAATTTTCTCTGGAATTTAGATGAAACATTTTGATGCTAAATATATTGAATTATCATACATTATCCCTTCAGAAAGGGTGACGGCAGGGATTGAATGGCTTTGTAATATATAATGACTATTTTCAATTAATATATGTAAAAAATAGTTGGATTACAACATTTGAAGAAACATGGAACATACCAATTTGTTATGCTATTTTCATAGCAGAATAAAAACTATCTGGTTAATTGAGCAATGATAATGACAAAAAGAATGTTGAGTGTACATCGTATTCAAAACAGAGGTACAGTATTTGAAAATTTTCTCTGGGATTTATTTAGATGAAACATTTTGATGCTAAATATATTGAATTATCATACATTATCCCTTCAGAAAGGGTGACGGCAGGGATTGAATGGCTTTTTAATATATAATGACTTACGACACAAAAAACAATGATTTAGATTACAAAATAAAATTTTACTTTTTACTGCTCAGCAGAACTATGCAATGGAATTAAATATCTATTATCTGCTATTGAAACAACTATAAATTTACAAATTATACTCTGAGGTGAAAAGGCTTTTACAGAATTATGATCAATTACGTCATCATCATCTTCATCAACAACAAATATATTTGAACACAAATTGCCAAGAACTTTATGATTACGTTTAAAATTTTTGATTTTTAATTTTTTACCAATGAGGAAAACTTTATCATTATATCTTAAAATTTCGCTGATTTCAATACAGCTACTATCTGATATCATTACTATACAATCATTTCTTGTGTAATTTTCACAATAGCTTTTACTGGTGTAAATTATTCCATTATGCAGTAAACGCTTATATGCATAAACTGGCCCCAAAGATTGCTCATCAATGAACTTCAACAATGCTTTTTCGTACACACGGAATAATTTCTTCAACTGCTGATTTCCAAGCAACGTTGACTGATCGATACTCATCGCTTTCTTGGTGAGACTCCGCCCACGGTCCAGATCATCAACAAAATTTTTTACACGGGTGTTATTTATTTCCCCTGATGAAAGAACTGCTTTCACAATAGACTTATTTAAGTATGTAGACAAAATCTGTGTTGGAATTCCTTTGGTGCCATGATGAAAGTCTTTCAACTTCCCCAAATGATTTTCAAAAAGAAAACAGGAATGAGCCCACAGCGGCCCCCATGAGAATACTGCTTTTGGCAAGTGCAAAAGCAAGTGTATGGTTTAAGAAAGTTCCTGAAGACCATAGATGTTTTTTCACTCCAAGTATGAACTGTTCTAAACACCTTTCAGCATTAACAATATCTGATTGTGAAACATTGTCAGAAATTAGCAGATTTTTTCCATGGACAAAGAGCAGAGCCAATTTTTATAGGCACGCTTTTTCAAAACGTCCATTAAAATTATGGGCGAAACTTGCAAAAAAATTCGCCACTCAGATGCCTTCCAAAATGAAATGTCCTTGGTGGATCTTAGACATCGTACACTTTCACTAGGCACTTTAATGTGCTTTATCCTGTCCTCCAGAACTTTAATCGTCTTGCCACTAAAAGAATACTCTGATTTTGTTGCCTCCATCCAGATATTTAATATCTGTCGTGTGACCCCAAGTAACACAGCATGCATATAGTCGGGAATAAATCCTTGAATAAGATCAAAATGAGGATATACTTTCATCAATAAGGAAGGTCCCTTTACCCCATTATGTGGCACATTATTCTGAGTTGCAACTGATGCATCCTGCGCAGTCTTTTGATGAGAACGAGGTCTGAGTTGTGTACTGTCGGTGATGTCGTACACACGACAAGTTCCCCTACCTTTTTCGACAACAGTCCCTTCTTCCTCACAAAAACCGCATCCATGCTTGCTATTAATTTTAACATGGATTAAAATAGCTTTATAAATGCAACAATAAGAAAGATAAATTACAATATTCTCGTCTGCTTATTTCACGTGATTTTAATTTTCGGGAGATAATCGGAAATGTTATCGCAATGATTTAAAATTAATAACTGTTGCCATTTTATGTTTGTTAACAAATAAAACATCTAATTAATTCAAGCAAGGCTTTTAAAATAACTTTCAAGTCGTTCTTTGCTTTGCTTTTGCGGGAATTCAGGAATTCGGACGGTCGTCAAGTTTTTTTTTTTTTTTTTGCTGGGAATATTGCATTCTTTTCAAGCATTCATACAGACAAAAACTTCAGTCTTTTTGAACCTCGGTATTGCAGTTGAACTGCAGATTAAGCTTTTGTTGAACTGCAGTTACTCGGTTCCAAATACCACCAAATTTTTTGCAGTTGAACTGCAGTCGATTTTTGGCTGGGACGGTTTCTCTCCTGTATGTAATCTCAGATGTTTCTTTAAATCGGAAGCACGGCAAAATGCTTTTGAGCACTCTACACAGGAATACGGTTTCTCGCCAGTATGGGTTCTCAAATGACTCGATAAGAGTGAAGTATCAGAAAATGTCTTTAAGCAATGTTCACAGGAATATGGTTTCTCTCCAGTATGTAATCTCAGATGTTTCTTTAAAGTGGAAGTATGAGTAAATGCTTTTGAGCACAGTACACAGGAATACGGCTTCTCTCCAGTATGGGTTCTCAGATGATTCGAAAAGTTTGAAACATCAGAAAATGCCTTTGAGCACTGTACACAGGAATATGGTTTCTCGCCAGTATGGATTCTCCGATGACTCGATAAGTATGAAGCACTAGAAAATGCCTTTGAGCAATATTCACAGGAATACGGTTTCTCTCCAGTATGTACTCTCAGATGTTTCTTTAAATCGGAAGCGTAGGAATATGCTTTTGAGCACTGTACACAGGAATATGGTTTCTCGCCAGTATGGGTTCTCAGATGACTCGATAAGTGTGAAGAACTAGAAAATGCCTTTGAGCAATATTTACAGGAATACGGTTTCTCTCCAGTATGTACTCTTAGATGTTTCTTTAAATCGGAAGCGAAGGAAAATGCTTTTGAGCACTGTACACAGGAATATGGTTTCTCGCCAGTATGGATTCTCCGATGACTCGATAAGTATGAAGCACAAGAAAATGCCTTTGAGCAATATTTACAGGAATACGGTTTCTCTCCAGTATGTACTCTCAGATGTTTCTTTAAATCGGAAGTGTAGGAAAATACCCTTGAACAATGCTCGCAGGAATAAGGTTTCTCTCCAGTATGGGTTCTCAGGTGTTTCTTTAAATCGGAAGCACTGTGAAATGAGTTAGAGCAATGTTCACAATTATACTCTTTTTCGCCAGTATGGATTGTCAGATGCATTTTTAAATGACAGGCGTAAGAAAACGATTCTGAACAATGTTCACACAAATAACTGTTTTCAGAGTCGTTAAGGATTTCAGACTGATGTGACATTGTGAAAGAACGTAAAAAAAGTGTTCTTTCATGAAACTCCGAAGACGATGGATTTTTTTTACAAAGGAAAACTTTTCTCGTTTCAGTTTCCCCGGGTGGACGAATCGATCTTTATTTAATCTTTCCTCAAGCAAAGCAAGAATTACTGCTACATGAATTTCAATGCATGCAAAGCTTGAAAATTTACCGGTGATATCACGAAAAATTGAATTTGGACTTCCACAGCCTGCACTTTGTACAATATGCTTTAGTCTTCCGTTCGCTGCTGCTGCAAGAGGAATGTGTGTAAACTGGAAAATTGGAAAAATTCAACAGACGAAAGCACAAAGAAAGCCAAGCTGCATTCCAACAGCATGTAATCCTGTTTTAAGCTGAAAAGAAATGGAAAGAATTAAAAGTCAGAGTATATTTAAAAAAATAATAATAATAATTAATTTGAATTCTGACCTCTTGAATTCAAATTATGTTTTTCGCAATCATGAGCGTGTGTGTGTGTATGTAGGCATGTGTGTTTATGTGTGTGTGCAGGTATGAGTGTGTGGGTAGTTGTGTGTGGTGGGGAATGTGTGTGTAGGCATGTGTGTTTGTGTCTGTGTGCAGGCATGAGTGCGTGGGTAGTTCTGTGTGTAGGTGTCTGTATGTATGCGTGTGTGTGTATGTGTTTGAGTGTGTGTATGTGTTTGTGTATGTGTTTGTGTGTGTGTGTGTGCGCGCGTGTGTGTAAGATATGGACGCAACCTGGAGACGACTTTCGCTATAGGAGCAGCATCGTGAGGAGCCGGTCGACGGTGATGCTGCTCCTGGGTGCGTGTGTGTGTGAGTGTATGTATGTGTGTGAGTTTTGTATTATGCAGTGCTGTGCGTGTACGCACGTGTGCGTGTAGGCGTTCGTGCGGGTGTGTGTATGTAGGCATATGTGTTTGTATCTGTGTGCAGGCATGAGTGTGTGTATGTGTGTATGTGCGCGTGTATGTATGTGTAGGTGTGTGTGTAGGTGTGCGTGCATGTGTAGGATATTGACGCAACCTGGACATGGTTTTCGCACGAGGAGCAGCATCGTGAGGCGGCCGGTCGACGGCGATGCTGCAGAGGGTGCTGGCGGGAAAATAAAATCAGCGTAACGCTAAAAACAGTCAGATGAGAACAATATGCAATCGTGATTGCTCAAAAAAAAAAAAAAAAAAAAAAAAAAAAACACTTTTCAGTACAAGCAGTGCTGTAAGGCGCGTAATATGTGAATTTTGCCAGGTTTTAACAATGATTTTTTCTCATGCTGAAAACTTGCCAGTTAAAAATATCAAAAGCTTGTTCAATGAGCATTAACTGCTACTGCCAAGAAAATATGTAACAGCAATGAACCTTAATTATTTCAGAAATAATTGTCTACATCAGACCATACAGCACTGCAGAATATACATTTTTATGCATTATAGTTTGAGAGCATACTTCATTTAACTTTTTAAAATATTCACGTTAATGTTTAATTAATGTTATTTGGTGTAAAATATATATAAACTAAAATTTAATAGTTGCAGAGGGAAACATTGACTGTACTTGAAAAAGTAACAGTAATGCATATATACATTACAATAAAAAAATTAGAAAAATTGTTTTGTGCAAAATATATTAACCAGAAAAAAGTTTTTTTTTTCCCACTAAAAGATGCATAAATTAAAGTGCATCAATGTACTAAAAATGTAGATATGGAGAGCGATATATCACGGTTTTCAAAATCTGATAATGCCGAGTTTTACATAATACAGGAAGCCATGTTAAAAAAAAAACGAGATGCTGTGTGCATCACGTGACTTCATTTTACTCCAATTTAAAGATATTTGTGCCTCGGAGTGTGCAAAAAAAATACTTTAATTACTTTCATTCCAAGTCTGTTGCGAACCGAAGCAAAGAAAACGCCTTACACAAATAAATTTTCCCAATATTGGCAGTTTTAATGTGATTCAAAGGTTAACTCTCTAAATATGGCCAAATTGAAACCAGATTAAAAAAAAAAAAAAAAAAACCGCCAAATTCGTCGCACAAAACTTGGCGACCAAAAGCTTGGTGATATATTGCCAAGTGTTTTTGTTTGCCATATTTTCTATTTGATCAGAAAACATATTTTTTTATCAAAAGAATCAGTAAATAAATGGTTGAATGAATATATTAAAAGATAATGAAACAAAAAACGAATGATTTAAATGAATAAATCAATTGATATGTGAAGAAAAATCAATCAGCGGGTAAAAGAATGAATAAATAAGAACATATGTGAATGAATGAATAAATAAGAAAATAAGTGAATGAATGAATAAATTAGAAAATAAGTGAATGAATGAATAAATAAGAAAATATGTGAATGAATGAATAAATAAGAAAATATGTGAATGAATGAATAAATAAGAAAATAAGTGAATGAATGAATAAATAAGAAAGTAAGTGAATGAATGAATAAATAAGAAAATAAGTGAATGAATGAATAAATAAGAAAATAAGTGAATGAATGAATAAATAAGAAAATAAGTGAATGAATGAGTAAATAAGAAAATAAGTGAATGAATGAATAAATAAGTGAATACTAAATGAAGGTATGTAAATGAATTGTTTAATACATGAAAAAGTAAGTCATTTAGTTCAAATGATTGAGTGGGTAAATGAAGCAAACTATTTCACTTTGCCCCGTATGTGTACTTGACCAATTGCACAATTTATTTTAAATGCAAATAAGCTCAATATTAACTAAATTTTTGCTGCATTGAATGTTTGGAGGTCTCAATTAATATTTCAAATGATAATAACAAGAACTTTATCAATTTACAGCAACAAAAATAATTTTTGACTTACAACAAAATATTCCAATATGAGTACCAATTTTTTAAAATTGCCTGTATCACCAAATGCTTTAATTTTCAGCGGATTCTTTTTCCTGACTGGAATAGACTACATATGTTACTATATAGCTAAAATAATACCTGATAGGTGGAGATAAAAGCAGAGTAAATATTTCACCATTTCACTATACCCCGCAATTTCACTTTGCCCCATGTTCCCCTACATAAAGCTTTGTTATTTAAATTTTATTATTTTTAAAAGCTACATCTCTAGTTATATGCCTTATCCTAGAGCTCAGTTCCATTTTCTCTAAAATGATTCTTTTAAATAAAAATTTTTGAGCAATCACGATTGCTTATTGTTCTCACTTGACAGTCCTTGATGTTGTGGTTCCTTTTTCAGCTTGGACCAGGGGCCACCGCCCACTCCTCTGGTCCTGAGCGCTGTCCCCCGGAATCTACTTCTGCTGGGTGGTGGCGTCCATGTCCTACACACGCATACTCATTCATACACATAAACACTCACACAGGCGCGCGCGCCTTTACACACATACACACGCCTACGTACACACACTTAAGCCTACACACACACACACACACACTCAACTATACACACGTAACCACCCAGGAGGAGGGACATCGATCCTTGGGGGAAGGGGGAGCTGTTTCTAGAAACAATAACTCTAATGAGTAGGGTCTTGTCGCAACTCGTGATTGTGAAAAACATAATTTGAATTCAAAGTTTCAGAATTCAAATTAGAGTTGAATGGAGGAAGAGTTTTTTTTTATCAATTTTAAATTGTAAATTTCCATTAATAAATACTAATATGTATATTTAACTAAACACTTTTAAAATGCTAGCCAAAAGTATGCAAATAATTTTCAAAAAAAAAGAAAACCGTTATTTTCAGAAAAAAGCAAAACAAAAAAATAATAATAATAATAATAAGAAATATAATAGTCCACTGAAAAGGAAGCTTCAGTTTATTGTTTCAAAGGAGTTTACTTATTACCGGTAAAATTAGATCTTTACTAATAATAAAGCTGAAAGTCTCTCTGTCTGGATCTCCGTGACGCACATAGCGCCTAGACTGTTCGGCCGATTTTCATGAAATTTGGCACAAAATTAGTTTATAGCATGGGGATATGCACCTCAAAGCGATTTTTCGAAAATTCGATTATGTTCTTCTCTATTCCAATTTTAAGAACATTTTCCCGAGCAAAATTATCATAAGATGGAAGAGTAAATTACTAAGTTATCATAATGTGGAACCGTAACATGGGCAAGCAAATTGGCGAGAAATTCATCATACATTTGTATACCATACAGGTATCCATACAGGTGAACCAAAAGACCTTTTAATTTTCTACTACGGGCAAAACCGTGCGGGTGCCACTAATATGGAATAATGCGAACTAATTTGTAAAATTATACCACTGAGCAAGACTCTAAACAAAACAGGGGTGCCTCTCTCAAAAGGGCGCAACACCCTAAATACCACAAAGACCGCTATATAACTATATAGGATGCCCCCCCCCCCCAAAAAAAAAAGAATGATTCCCCTTAAAACATCCCCGTAAAAATTTCAACGGCACAGTCTGCTCCAACACCCTTCTAAGTGCACACCTCTGAATAAGAATAAGTTAAATACTTGTTGAAAATCAAATGTTATTCTATTTCTCACAGTCCACTTCTCCCCCCCCCCTTTTTTTCTTTTAAACAAGAGAATATTTCAATGCACTAGTAGCAACATTAAATCGAATGTACAATTTTTATTGCACCACCTCTAAAAACAATCTTTTAAGTCAACAAGATTTTTTTTTTACTCAAGAATTTGTTCAAGAACTTGTGGGCCATTCAATGTAAAACGAACACAATTTTCTACTAAAATTTATGTTACCATTTAGGATTTCAATGAAATTTGTGCAGAGGTAATGTTTACACATTCAAGGAAAGCTTTTTTTTTTAAATTATTACATTCAAATATGAACCGCATTACGATCCATGCGATTGCACTACGTACATTTTTTTTATTTAAATTTTAAAGAGTTGCATTGGGGGGGGGAGATTTTATTTGAAATTTTAATTTTAAGAACAGTTTGGATATTAAGCCTTCAAAGTTTATTGATTTTTGGGGGGGGGGGAGAGGCGGGTTTACATTGCTGTACTTTCAAAATGAATGAATACTTTGAAATATTTTTAAAGACATTTTATGTGTTATCGATATCACCTCTATGTTAAATTTAAACAAAATCTACTATTGGCAGAAAAACCAAGAGTGCCCTGGTGGGAGGCCGATGTGACCTTCCAAAAATTTCTTTATTCAGCAAATTTTGTCTGACGATTCTGAAAGTTTGGGACATAACTGCAATTATTAAACACTCAAATAGCTCTTTTCATTAGTTATATTTATGTGTTAATATTCGTATTTAATCATTCGCCAAACTCAGAATTTCTGCCATCCCAAAAATTAAAGCTCGGGGCGTCCCTGATCCAAGCTATTGTCAGCAGCAAGAGCGTTCAAAGAAATTATGACACAATGTAGATAAAGTTTACGAACATTTTTAGGACAATCATGAGAAAGTTCAAACAATACTAAACATTGTAGAATTATTTATTATCTTATTGCAAAGAACCAGCTTCAAAGTCAATGTTGATAGAGGAAAGAGAAGTTTTTTAGTTTCCGGCGAGGGAGGTGATGGGGGGGGGGGGTACATGATAACCATTTTGAAGCATTTTATGGTGCTTTAATTGCTAGTATATTTAAAAACTTAGCTATTCAAAGAAGGCAAAAAGTTTGAACTAACTGTGCTCAGTACTTTGTATGAACAAAATATTTTAGGTCAGAAACCACATGAAATTTCTAATTTAAAACTTTTCTACTTTAAAAAAACGTTTTATTTTTCTGATTTAACTCAACTTCATTCTGCCATACTGAAAATTATATCTATTTTACAAAACTCTTGAATTTTAAAAAATTGTAAGAGAAACAAAAAAAAAAAAAAAAAAAGGCGAAGGAGGATTTATTTTTTTCGACTATTGTTCATATTGAAATTCAAATATTATAACTACAATAGACTTAAAAAAATCGGTAGGAGAACCATGGCTGCTCCCCCCCCCCCCTCACAAGCGAGAATTTTTTAAGAGTGCCCTCCTATAACTATTTTTTGGTTGCGCCACTGGGTGACAGAATGAAGTCCTTGCCACACTTCGAAAAAAAATCAGAAGCTAAAGTTACGGTTGCTCCCCTCCCCCCAAATGAAATCACAAAAAAATAATCTTTGGATGATAGCAGTTGACTAATCACTTAATTTTAATGTAATACAAAAAACCCTTGGGGTGCTGTCTATTTACATTTTTGCATGGACAACAAATAGAAGAAATTCAAGACAACTGATAAGCCCCCCACGCTTTTTTGTATTACGAAATACAAAAAACCCTTGGGGTGCTGTCTATTTACATTTTTGCATGGACAACAAATGGAAGAAATTCAAGACAACTGATAAGCCCCCCACGCTTTTTTGTATTACATTAAAATTAAGTGATTGGTCAACTACTATCATCCAAAGATTATTTTTCACTTTTTAGTTCATTTTGCTACGAAAGCGTGTTTCTTTAGTGTTTAAAACTAATATTTTATTTTCTTCTTTTTAGTTTAACTTGTTTTACGAAAAAAATATTCATTACAACATTGTTCAAAATCTTTTATATTCATGAAATTTGCCCAAAAAAAAGCGATTAAAAGTCTCGAACATTCGAAACGTGGTCTCTCGAACTCCAAAAAGAGCAACCGTACCCCTTAAAGTGTAAATAGCCGAGCTCTAAAAACATTCAACTTCGCTGATAAAATTGCCTGTGGAGTAATTGTCTAATCCAGCTAATCTATCTCAGTCATCGATGTATGTGTGCGGAAATCATATCTACATTACTTTGAAAATTTGAGATGCATTTGAATGAAAGGTTTGTTCAACAATGGTCTGATCAGCAATGAATTTCCAATTGAAGGCTCACCTTAATTTTGGCATAAAATTAGTTAAAAACAATTATATTTCATGTTCTAATTACCTTGGAACATTGGAACAAATTTTGTCTGATGCAGAAAAATTAAAGGTTTTTGTAAATATTTTAAAATAATTTTTGCGAGCATTTTTTAATGTATTTTTTTAATTTTTTCCTTTTTTCACATTGTTGGATTTATGCCAAAATATTGATTAAAATTGGAGGAAACTAACAATTAAGAGTTAATTAATTCGATTATAGATTATTGCATTGTCATCGGGTCTGAGGTCGCGTGCCAAATTTCAAAAGAATCCGATCGCAGGAAGTGGGCGAAATTTGAGCTGCAAGATTCCGTTGCAAGATACATACATACGTACATACAGGTGAAGCTAATAAAAGCGTGTTAAAAAGTGGAGAAGGGGGAGCTAATCTTGGTTACATGGGCCCCCTCAAAAATAAAAACATACATACCCCTTTGCGGGGAAGCTACCTAGTTTGCTAATGGCTTAGTCCTAAGTTGTGTAGATTTGGGAGGAATATGTTTTTTTCTTTTTAATGTATAATAATTGAAATACTTACAAAGTATTTAGTGTTTTCCGCAATGAATGCAAAAAATGATTATCAAACTTAAATCTTGCCCTTTCAGAGAAATGGTTGTAGTGGGAATAAAAGTATTGATCCATATTTGAGTACAAAAAATTTTAATCATTCATCATTATCATACTTATTCTTTTTTTTCCATGGACAATTAAAAAAGTAAAAGTACATCAAAAACAAATATCAGTTTTAGCATTACTGAACATCAAAAATAGTAACTACTACTACTTTACACCAAAAGCAGTGTAAAGAATTTTGGCTCTTGATTATACCCATATTTTCCTCAGTGTTTGGTAACACAAAGAATTATCTTTGGTTTTTCACTGACATCAAAAATAGTCACTACTACTTTACACCAAAAGCAGTGTGAAGAATTTTGGCTCTTGATTATACCCATACATTTTCCTCAGTGTTTGGTAACACCAAGAATTATCTTTTGGTGTTTCACTGACATCAAAAATAGTCACTACTACTTTACACCAAAAGCAGTGTAAAGAATTTTGGCTCTTGATTATACACATACATTTTCCTCAGTGTTTGGTAACACCAAGAATTATCTTTGCTGTTACACTAAACCTAATAAATTTCGTTGATAAAGTGAAAAAGCCATGATCGATTGTGGAGCTGCATTATTCAATATCTTTTTGCATTGTAGCAGTAAAAATATACAATGGTAGAGCTTTGTTCTGAAAGAAAAGCTGCTTTTGCTGTTGACATATCTTTAAGATGGCTTATTTCTGATTACAAAACCTTGGTAATGATTCGGTGTATGAGTCTCATACCAAATCACCTGTTTTGTCTCACAGGTCAAACAGTTCAGGTATCAAATATCTTATAGGCTCAAGTTCAAGCTCAGGTAAAAATGTTCAAGTTCAGCTGTGGTACCCAAGTGAGGTGTTTTTATCTGAAATGGATTGGATCTTCTGAGAAAATGTTTCTTGATAGAGCCTGGTTCCTCCCGCTAATGATAGATCGATCCATTCCTGATGAACAAGAATTCATAACTGGAAAATGAGGCAGCTTGCAGCAGGACAGTACTTTTCACGCTCTTAAATTTGCCTTGGTCGCTTCTCTGGGAAATTAGGCTCATCATCTACAGCTACAGATCGTTTTCTCTCTTCATCTTTTACAAAAACGCCTGCTGTATTCGTGTCATTGTGAATTTCTTTTGGAATATCTTCAAGGACTTTGCTCAATAACTCATCAAGCTCTCCCTTTCTCGACAAAAAGAATAAACATACTTTAACATCTTTTTTGAAATTGATCACTGTTTCTTCATCGGTTAAACACCAACGAAGAGGGGATAATAATAAACCCTCATTACTGTCTAACTCCTCTGCTATATCAACAAGAGCCTTATCTGTAAGTAGCGTGCCCCATTTGAGCTGTTTTATTTCTTTGGGGGATAAACCAAACCATTGATAAAAGCGCTCTGTCTTCTCCCGGATTCTTCTAACAAACACAAGTTTGTAATGGATTGCAATCCCTGTGCGAGAAAGAAGATTCTTTTTAAATTCATTTATTTTTTCCTCTGCATCAACATTCCAGGCTATAACTGTATCCATCTGCTCCCACACACTTTCTTCACACATCTTCATGTCATCCTCTAACCAAGAATCACTTGCATAACTGTTCAACAAAAAACCACAAGCTCCTTGAGCAAAGTGCGACTTTACGCGTCCCTTTTCCTCAACCGAAGATAAACAGAAATTGATCACACGTTCCACCGCAGCGATATTCCCTTTGCTTAAAAGAGAAGCACATCTATATTCGCATTCTTCCCCACTAATGAAGTCATCTTTGTACTGCTTTTCTTCTGCATCCGATCCCAAACACCAACTGAAGATAGCTTCCACGAGCGTTTGACGATCCTCTTCAAACAAATCCATACAGAGCCAAGAGCCGGAAAAAGATGGAATGAATCGTTTTCTGAAGCCAACAATTTCCTCCTGCGACAAGCATTCCTTCAGCAACCAGTTTAAAAACGTCCACTTTTCCTCTCGTATCAACCGCGAACACATAAATTCTCCTTCGTTATCAGTGAGCATCATCTCTCTTCTTTTCTCTTGCGGTTGATCGCGAAAAATCTGTTTAAATAACACTTGGTCTTTTTCCAGGAAGGGAGATCTTAACAACTGAGACAGCAATGTTAGGTGCTTTGTTTTCCTGCATAACACGTAATTTTTATACTCATTAGGGGTGACTTCCCACAACGCTCCCAACAGACTTCGATATTCGTAATCACAACTTTCTTTTCCATCACTGCCACTGTACTTCTGTACTAAGTCTGTAAGACATCGGTCATTCTCATCTTTAGGTATTATTCCCCACAACTGATTTATCATAGGTAAAAAGTAGTCTTGATGTGGCCAATGTAAAAGAAATCTAGTACACCTGATTTTCATCTCAAAGGCTTCATTAAAAAATGCCAGTTGCTGTTCTTGATCCATCTGCAACAGAAGAAAAACTGTCAAGTTGCTATAATATGAGGCTAAAGTATAATCTTCAATAAATCTGAGGGCACCCGGCATCAGTGGTGATACTAGTCTCTCTTCTACTCTACCAGAAATTTCCCTTCGTTCCCACTGGTGTAGGGAGTCAAACGTGCTTTCAATCACCATCTGTTGCTACATGGGTTCTCCCAACCTTTTCCAAGACACCATCAACGCTGAGCGATTTCCACAACGGATTGCTTCCGATACTGCCTCAGGCCATATTAAATGATCCCCGAAATTTCTATTCATGAAACAAGACCAAACAATAAGTGAAGTACCTCTATACCCTCTGACATTCGGTCCCCGACCTTGAACGAAGAACCGCTTGGCTCTCTGGTCCAATCTGTTCCACAATTGTTCAATGTGTACCTCCAGACAGTATACACATGCAATTATGTACCTTTGTTCAACCGACAACCGTTCATCTTCGAGTAAGCGTCTGGCTACCTTCTCCTCGTCTATTCGACCGTCTAATTGCCAATCCCTTACGCTTAAAACATCCATCAAAAAGTAGCGTGACACTTCAAACAACACTTCTTGCCTCCGGCAGTAAGTCAAATACTCCAAGGCGATGCGTTTGATCCAGGGACGGATCCTTTGCTTCAATGGATTGGGTAAGGGCATCTCTTTGGTCAGTTTTAGACATTGCTCCTCAACAGCTGCATGCCATCGAGCTAGATGCTCTTCTTCTGCTGGTTCTCGAAATTCTTCACACAATCGCTCGTGGTCTTCCACCCTGGCCCATCTGGACAATGCCTCTGGATCAATCACGAAGTATGTAGGCTCAGGAAAAGGAACATCATACAGAAATCTGCCATATGTCGGCTTTTCTAAATTTAAAGCAACTTCTTTGAAACTATTCAACTGACACAGATTGATGGCCACTTGAGTCAACGCCATCTCCTCCAAAGAAAATATTTTATTCATATAAATCGTCATGACGTGTTCTTTCAACAGTTCCTTTTTTACAACGGTGGTATCAGCACAAAACGGGTGCTTGTCTAGTATAGATGGAGACGTAAATGTGAAATTCCGGTGACTCTTGATTAGCAGAGTATGCTATTTAGTACAGCCAGGCCTTCTCTTCCAAAGAAAAGATTTTATGTGGTATCAGCACAAAAAGGGTGCTTTCTAGTATAGATGGAGACGTAAATGTGAAATTCCGGTGACTCTCTTGATTAGCAGAAAATTGATATTTAGTAGAGCCTAGGACTTCTCTTCCAAAGAAAAGATTTTATTGTTATAACCCGTCATGATGTAATTCTTCTACAGTTGTCTCTAACAATACTGGTATTAGCATAAAACATAGGTTTGCTCTGTAATATTTAACATTCAAGGAGATCTCAAGTTTTATTAATTTTGCAATCTTTAATAAAGCAAAAGTTTGGCTTTCATACACATTAACTATAGCCAATGATCAGTGTGTTTAACGTTGTACACTATTTTCAAATAGGGAAGAAAATCAAGAACAGTTTGAAGTGATTAGTATTGAAGAGAGTTCAAAACAGGTGCACAAAGTTGGTCTGTTCTTGATTAACGATGAGTTATGAAACAGTTCCGAGTAGCAGAGTATATAAACTTCAGTTTGCTGGCACGGAGGATAGAGTTTCTAGTTCTCAACTTCTGATACTGTGTTTAGCTAAATGTTACTGTTCTGTCACTATCAAAGCGAAAGACATGGATCACCAAAAAGAAAAAAACTCAATGGTGGTTAGCTTAGTACTTTTCAAATGGCAGATTAACCACACCATCTTTTGCATGCAAAGCAAACTAAAACAGCATATAATCTCCAAAGTTACTGCAAAGGAAAAATAAACATAACTTTAAAAACTTAAAATACATTACAAATCATAACATTCAACAAAATTTTTCGCTGCTTTTCATTAAATCTCTTTACATTTATAAACTGATAGTTTTGAATTGAAAAATGAGGATTCCTGTAACCATAGCATGTGAAAGAATCATGATTTCTCTGAAAAGATTTTTTTTTAAATCGAATGTTTATTTTAAATCAGATTTCTTTTTACTTTTAAAAAAGATTTTAAAGTTTTAGTTACAACAGTGCTCGCCACTAATAAAATCACTGGCATAAAAATCAGCTGCTTTATAGAATCAAATTTAGAAAAACAGAATCATTTCTATACCAAAACATGTTAGGTTTATCCTTTGATTTTATAAAACGGCGAGGATGATTTAATTAAACTATTGGAGAGCATATGTTAATTCTTCTCTGAATAGAACCAGGACTTTATTTTTTCTTTCAATGATTTAAAACATTGCAGCACTAATAAAATAACAAATTTCACATAAACAAAAACAAAAAATAAAGGTGAAGGTTGTACGTTTTTTTTTTTCTTGGGGAGTTGAATTAAAAAAAAAAAGAAGGAGAATGAAGAAGTCTCAAGAGAATTGTTTGAGAACCATATATTTAGTTGGTGCTGCATGTTCCCACTTCGCAGAACTGTTTCGACATGCAGCCCTGCTCACTGACCACTGAGTCAATCAGTTCGTACTCATTCAATATCTACAGGGATTGACAGTTCATTTCTACACTTGAGTTAAAATTGTTAGCTAGCAAGTCGTGAAGACTTGAGTGTGAAAGATTAATTCGAAATTTTGAATAAGTATGACAAGCTTCCTAAATGTAGTTAGTGTGATGCTGCAATTAAATTAGAGATTTCTCAATCTTTACTTTCAAATTCTCTTATTCAAACAACAATAAGTCAATATTTTAAGACCCTTGTGAAATTTTAAAAATGTACCGTATGTAAGTTAAAATGTCAACTGTGTTTTGCAACTCAACTAAAATAATACAATACAACTAATCTAAAAATAAAATACAACTAATCGTAATTTATTTCTTTTTTAGAGTATTTATACTTAAAAACCTTTTATTTTTTTCAGTGCATGAGTGCCGGTTTATAAAATCAGCCGCTTTATAAAATCAAATGTCCTCAGAACGAATGTGATTTTAATAAGCGGCGGCACTGTAATTAATTTACATTTAAATACACACTTTTTAAATTTGCAACATGGAAAACCAAATTAAAAATCTAGGCGGAAACTTTGTACCATAAAACCGGATAAATGTTACAACAAAATTGCCGATTTTAATGTTCTTTGCTAAAAGTAAACTGCAAAATATACTATTTTTTTCTGAAAAACTAAGGGGTTCTGCCCCCTGCTCGCTCAAGTTCACTAAAACTCAAAGATTGTTTTGCAATCTTATTTAGTTCGCAAAAATTTAAATCGGACAATAAGAAATAATCGGACGAAAAAGCGCATTAAGAATTCAGACTCGAAAGAAATGAAAATCCCTCTCTCACTCCCGTAGAAATTGCAGTTTAAGTAAAAAGCTCATAATTAGAACACAATCCTGCTCCCTCCCAAAGACAAAGAGAAAAAAAAAGACTTTATAGAAATATGCATGACCGATATATTAAAAAAAAGCCCTTTGAAGAACACTAATTTCCCGGGTTCCAAACTAACTTTCATGGCCAATAAACAGCCATTGGTGCTAATGGGCTCCGGAGCTGGAGGAGCCCCTTATAGTACAGCGTTGTCCGTTTTTCACGAGAAGGCACTTCGCCCCGCCTCCTCGAATTTAGATCCCCGCCAGTCCTTTGAAGTTTCGCCAAATATGTAAAAACTGACATTTTAAAAAACATTTCTTGTGTAATTTTTTTAAATTGCCCATGGTTTGAAAAATTGTCTATTGACATCTTGTTTGTGTGAAAATTTTGTTGGTAATTACAATATATTTAGTCCTTCCGCAAGGTCCCAGAAGTTTCGCCAAATTTGTAAAAATCGACTTTTTTTTAAGAACTTTTTTTCATTTTTCTTACGTATTATTTTTTAATCGCCTGCCGTGTAAATAGTTAAATAGTAAGACCCTTTGTTCATGAAAAAAATAATTACTATATCACACTAGCATTCCCGTAGCCGGCATTGCTCGGGTAATGGAATTAGGAGGGGGATAACAGTGCTTGGTGCACCTAGTTACGAAAATCCCCTATAATAAAATCACTTATTACCTATATTTTTTTCTAATTTTGGGAGGGTCCTGTCCTATGGATCATAATCCCCCAAACTTTCACTAAAAATCATATTTCTTTGGCAGACAGGCTGGTCACGTTACCATATTAAATAGATGGACACATTTACATAAATATTTTATAGCACACAAAACGTTGTGGTTTGAAGTGGAAGAAGGCTCTGAAAAAACTTTAAGCTCATTAGAGGTGATTGTTCCTTTGAAAATCAACAAAAATACTCATAATGGCAGTAGCCCAGTAAACGAATTTAGTCATAACCTTCGGATTACGACGTATTGGGAAGAAAAATCTTACAGAACGAAGCAAAAAAGGGAAAACATTAACTCCAGATACTATTTTTTCGGATCTAAAAGTTTGAAGTTTGAATAATAACCATTAAAAAAATCTTGTCAGAGGGGGTCAGCTGACCCTTTCACCCTCCCCTGAATCCGCCCTTGTCCCAGGCCCCTGCAGAGCCGGATCTACGGCAAGCCGGGGTTCACTTTAACTTCAATTTCGATTTTTTCACCTATCACAGTCTGGAGACTTACGAGTGGCTATGTCCACAACAGTTTCAATCCAAATTCACGATCCACATCTGTCCCAATGATTGTCACATTGGCTCTTGTGTCGGCAATCAGTTTGTAGGGATTCCCATTTACATATGCGTAAATGAAAAGTCCATTACTGCCACTAGAGGAAATCTGCAGAGCTCTGGCGGTGGTGATTTCCTTCCCTCGCGTAGCTTGTCGAGCCGGACAACTCCTTCGAAGGTGCCATTCACTACCGCATTTCCAGAACTTCGGCTCTTGTTTCTTTTGGGCTGTTATGCTGTTCAGATGTCTTGCCAAGTCACCGAGTTGTCTCTCAAGTTCAGTGAGGTGGGACGACCTGGAAACAGACTCATCAGCTTCCAGAGTCCGGATTGGATGGCGATCCACACGGATTGCTTCTTGGGCGGCCTCGTTATCTCATCGCATGCACCGAAGCGGAATTCAGGTCTTTGACATCCGATATCCGTAGAGCTTTCTGGATTTTCGCAACTCGAACCCCGTCGATGTAGTATTTGAGTGCCAGGTTGTCTCGAAAATCTGCAGAACAGTCACAAAAAGCAAGATGAGACAGTCTCTCGACGTCCACCGCTAGCTCTTGCAGGGTTTCAACGGTTTTCTAGAAACGGCAGGGTTGGCAAAAATCCGGGTTTTTTTAAAAAAGCCCATGGACCCAGGGTTTTTTGGGTTTTTTTAAATAAAACCCAAAAAAACCCAACTAAAGCTGGGTTTTTTAAAAAGAAATGTGGTTTTTTTTTTTGTCTTTTTTAGGGAAAATGTGGGGTACTTGTAGCATAGTGTAGCGTAAGTATGTGGACAAAGCACAAAAATTGTCTTGGGGTAAAAAAAAGCTGGAAAATTCAGCATTTTCTGAAAAAAAGTAAAAAAGACAACAAAACCCAAGAATGGTGAAGTTTCAGATTTTTTAGTTTCCATGATTGCCAACAGTTAAGAAAAAGTTACTTCTCGAGTTATAAAATCTATTGTTCGTTTGTAATTACTTTTTTTTTTTTTTTTTGCATTTTATTTTATTGTATTTCATTTTGTTACGTAAAACTACTGTAGAACCTCAAATAGTTTAAATCCCTTTTTACTGAATTCCAGCTTAATCAAAACATTTCTTTGAATTTTATGTTGCCTGTTTTTCTATTTCTGTGCACATAGTAAGAAATATTAAACTTTTTCGTAAAATAATGAAAATACTGTACATCCTATTCTGTTTTCTGTCCGACCGTTTGTGAAACCTGTTAATTTCTAAAAAATATACCTTGTTTATTCGAGATTTGTGATGTGTTGGTTTACAGAAAATAATTCACATGAAAGCCTTTTAGCTAGAGTAATCCTCTGTACAATATACAAATATTGAGAAAAGCAGACATGACAGGACTTAGTCAAGATAATTTGAGTTATTTATTGACCAGTCAAGGAAAAAAGTTAAACATATTTAAAATCTTTGAAGTATTTTTTAATGCTGTTAAGAGTTAAAAAATACTATTAAAGTTCAAAATTCATTTTTTATGTCCATTAGCTGTGGTGAAGAACAAAAAAAAAAAAGAAGTTTAAATTGTTAAAGTATTTTAATTAATTAATTTTTTTAAAAACTTCCCGGAAAATTTAAAAAAACCCAAAAGTGGGCTAAATAATGGGGTTTTTTTTAATGGGTTTTTTCAAAAAAACCCATTGGGTCCAACCCAATTGGCTCCAATCCGGCCAACCCTGAGAAACGGGACTTCAACTGGAGTCGGCTGAAATCTTTCTGGCACTTCTCACCGAAGCGAAACTCCAACGCAGATGTGACGGCGGCGAAATTCAGGCACTGGCTGTCCGGAAGGGTCTGAAGAATGTCCGCTGCGTCACCTCTCAGGGATGCTGCAAGATGACAGGCCTTGGTAACCGAGTCACATCCATTTGCTTCGGAAACTATCAGGAATTGGGTCTTGTACACTCGCCACGAGGATTTGCGGTCAAATGTGGCGAGCTTAATTGAAGGTCGTGTAGCTGAAGGTACAAAGTCACCAGCACTGTTTCCAGAGGCCGCCAATTTCCTTTCCAGATCTTTAACGATCTCTTTTTAAGTAGATGAAATTTTCTATCTTCTTCTTCCAATTTATTTTCTACAGCATTGAATCGGCCTTCAACGGTACCAAATTTTTCTTCAATAGCATCAACTCGATGCTCTATGTCATGAAATTTATTTTCTATCAGTCTTTGCCGAAATAAGGTCGTTTTAAATTTCTTCTTCGTTAGAAGTTAAGTCCTTTTTCAGCACCGTTAAATCACTTTTCAATTGGTCTTGATTTGCCGACATACTTGCAGTCAGATCACTTTTTAATTGTTCTTGATTAGCCGCCATATCACTCTTCACAGAGTTGATTGCGTCAAGAAGTTATTTTAATTGATCATCCATTGCGCGAGTAATCACTATAAAAAAAAAGTCCAAATCCAAAGTCCTTATGGAAAAAAAATGTCCAAGGTCACAGTTATTCCGAGAAAGTCCTGAAGAAGCCCCACGTTGGGGGCCAATTGTTAAGAGTTCGTGATACAACTTCAAACTTTCTTTCAATGACGACACAGTTCTTGAGAAAACACAGATTTATTTACAACTATGTACAAGAAATGTGGTTGCAACTGCTAAATCAACTATAGCAATTAAGCAAATATCAATTAACACCGTAAACTCAACGGTTACACACGTATTTACATCCAAATACGCATAAATACAGCTCAAAGGCTTCACAAAACAGAGCTAATACATGCTCTCCAGCGCACAGCTAACACGATTCATAAGCAAAAATTAACTCGAGACTCACTCCCCCGTCGGCCGTAGCTATTTATAAATCTTGAAAGACGTTTCCACAAAATTCGAAATGCTTCTCGTACTTTCTTTTTATTCATTCACGAATTTTATCAATGAAAAATAGGTGGTTCGTATACTTCAGTCGAATGTTAGGGGGTTGTATGTACATTACAAGAAACTATTTACAGGTTACGTTACTAAGATAATTTTAGATGAAAAATAACAGAATAAACGCCAAATTTAGCCAGATTACAACAAATTAATCACAAAAATAATTACTATTCACAGAATTTGTAACAATATCTTTCAAACATAGTTTATTAAGAAATGATAGTATGTAGTGTGTAATCTACACAAAAAGCCTACTTTAATGATGTTACATCAAATGTATCCAATTTCGATATTTGATGAAATCATAACTTTTTCCAGTTTTTACGCAATATTTTGCTCTGTAAGCGCAAAAATCGTATCTGCAGCCGAGTTGAAAATGAGAGATTTCCGTTTAAAGTTTTGCTTCTCCATGCATTTGATTCAAGATGCTATTTTTTTAGAATTTTTACTTAATTTTACAAAAAAGAAAATATAGTATTCGCGAAAAAATTTTCATTCAAAAATCGGCCTTAATTTCCATTTTTCTCACACCCCGAATGAACATTGAGGTTTTTATTTCGACCCGACCACACGTGGATGTATTGCCTAGGAACCTACAGACACCCGAAATATCCGTTTTGACGACCCCCGAGTTAATTACAACGAATTTTCTCTTGACGTGCGTACGTATCTCGCATAACTCAAAAGCGGTATGTCTTAGAAAGTTGAAATTAGGTACGTGGACTCCTAGTGGGGTCTAGTTGTGCACCTCCCTTTTTGGTTGCATTCGGGTGTTTCTAAAGGGGTCTTTTGCCCCTTTTCAGGGGGAAATCATTGTTAATTTGGATGTAAACCCAAGTGGTGTTACAATTTGTTGGGCACTTGGCGATATATCGCCAATCTTTTGGTCGCCAAGTTTTGTCGCCAACTTGGCGACAAATTTGGCTTTTTTTTTCAACAGAGGCCAAATTTTGTTTCAATTTGGCCTCTGTTGGTGATATTTAGAGAGCAAACAATTGAATCACATTAAAATTGCCAATAATGGGGAAATGGCACTAAATTGGAGTAAAAGGAAGTGATGTGATTCACACATCAGCTCGTTTAAAAAATACTTCCCATTGACAAATGGCCATAAAAATTGTGTTTAGGTGAAATAAGTGACAAAGAACCACCTGGTGACTGTAACTCTATTTTGATAAAAAGTGTAGATACGACTTTGTACAGTATTAGTCTACTTCAAGGTGCGAGCGGACTCTCAAGATATTTTTTGCTGTTGAAATCCTTTTGCATGACGAAACATCTCTACAAAAGGCAACTTTTCCGTACTATTACTTAAGAGTTAGTCAGATTTTTATTCTTTTCACTCCATTCAAGTGTCCCCTCCCTGGAGGTATTTGAATTGATGTATGCACGGTAGTAACTTTGTATTCGCAACTCCAATAAACTATAGGGGGCGCTGCAGCCACTGTCTAATGGCGGATGAAAAAGGTAAAACAAACAAGTGTCGTAACTTATAACTTGCTTTGACGCTTTGCAAATGAGGGTAATTTTTCATCGTGTTTGTGAGAAGCTTTCTTGTCTATTCTTCTGAAATTACATTCCACCACAAACTGTCTGAAGACTGTAATTTACCCCAAAGAAAACACGTGGAATGGAATGTTTTACCTTTTTCGGTAGTATTGTTAATCACCGCAAGGTAGCGTATTCAAGCTCTGGAGTTGCGAATAATTTTATGAAAAAAATCAATCAATAAAAAAAATAATGTACTTAATTAGTATATTTAAGATTTAATTCTGAAATTGTTTTATACATACTAATAAGAAACGACTAGAATTATTTAAAATTTAAAATTTATTCTCTAAAAGAAGTAAAATTTATTGAAAAATTTGAGAATGTAAACTTGTTTAACTTACACAAATTATTTTCAAGGAATTTGTTTCATGGATTTCTATGATAATGTACAATGAAATACAATGTAAAAAAGGTTTTAATTCGCATACACATTACGGGTCATACGTTATCATTCCAAGCTCAGCCTTCGTGAATAAACTGGAGGGGAAGAATGAGGGAGGAGAAAAGGTAACGCATCGTTACTTGCTCACATCAGCTTTTGGTTTAGTGAACTTTTGATCCTCTCTCGAACCCACCGAGAAACACAATACCGAATTAAACATAAAATGCATTAAATGCTTCAAAAGAAATGCTGTAGAGATGCATAAAATATGTTACGAGAGAGTAATATCCTGGCCATTTGACAATGGAAGCACTTCTCAAGGAGTTTTAAAGACTTCTTTAATTACTTTCAGACTCTAGAACAGTTAAAATTATTTGAAGCACTTAACTGTTTCCAGCATTTCAATACTTAATGTATAGTTTTACAGAATTGTTTTCGGGCTACAGATTTCTTATTACAACATTTTTATTCAATTACAGGAAGAGCAGAAACTTAGAGAGAACACAGATAGTGTAATATTTTTTATTCCTGCTAAACAGATCAACAGTGTGCAGTAGAAGGAGGGTAAAAGCAAACAGTAACAAAGAAAATTCCATAATATTGAATTCAGGATTAATAAATAACCAGATATAAAAAAGGCAAGATACAAAAAATTATCTTGAATGTTACAGAAACGTGACAATTGATAATCATGATTTTTCCATTTTAGATGCAAGACTTTACAGGGAGTTAAATTCAGCACATTTTGACATCCTTGGGCCTCTGCTGGAAATTTTAAAATTCAATGTAAAGAGTCATTATGTTAAAACTGGACAAAGTAAATGGTGGCCTGATAGTTGACAACAATTTTCCTGAAACTTCCCAGGGTACTTTACTAGTAATGTGATAAGAAAAAGTGAAGCTTCTTTCCTCTGCAATTTAACTTGTTGGGCCTCGAGTGGAGGTCAAAGTTTAAGGTCGTGAAAAAAAAGGAGCTGAATATGTGATTGCTTTGCTTCAAAAGCAATGAGCAAACCCATGCAAGTATAAATATGTTGTTGGCTCACTTATGGCTTTGAGAGCAACGGTCAATTGAAAATGCTATTTAAAAAAAAATTGCCTTGTTTGGGCCAGGATAACTGATAAAACCGTGAATAACCCTGGGAAATAAGTATATGATTAACTATTCACCACAGTATAGTATTAAGAAAAACATAAAATAGTATTGGTTTCTCTTAGCTTTAGCAGTTAAACGGTCTCAAATTCGATGATTTTTTTAAAATTGCCAAGTTTAGAGGTTAATCACTTTGTGCCCGACAGGTCAACAACTGTGGGGGACAGCTGTAGTTATGGTCTGGGTAGTGAGTTTAAGATTCAGGTAAAGTCCAGGTCAGAAACCCGTGGTAACTAATCAGCTTTTTTAACTATCCAGTCTCAAAGTTGAGAATTTGGAAAAAAACGAATCCAAGTTTTTGCTCAATTACTCTAAAAGGCTTGAGTCAATAACTTTGAGCAGGAGCTGTAATTATACTCTACGTGGTGTAGTTTTAGACTCATGTCTGAAACCCATGGGATCTAATCACCTTTAATAGTTTAACGGTCTCAAAAATGATGACTTTAGAAATATAAAAATACAGTTGAAAATAGCTTTTTTTCACAAGTTTATATGTGTGCTACTTAAAATCTTATGAGTTCAAACTCACATAAATACTCGAACGAATCAACAGTCAAATGTACTTTAAGCTCTCAAAATTTTATGCTTCTAGTGTGATAAAATTTTCTGCAATCTTTACCACAACATGGCAATTCGTCTCACAAATCTGATCCGCCATTTGAGAGCACTATTTTTTGGAGATCCTAGATCCTCAGGATTCGGAACTCGGAAGCCGAAAATTTGCACAGGTTAGTTTCGCAGACATCTCTATAAAATGTCATCCTATTCGGGGATGACCGAGCGAGAATAATTTTTAAAATCAGGTCAGTTCATGTGGAATGACAGATATAACATTGTGACAATTCACCTGCATCTTTTGTTGTTTTTGACAATATAATGATCATAAATCAATGCTACACTTTCGGAACAGGATTGCAATTGAGTAAGAGATTGAATCCATAATTACAGTAGAATTTTGCATGTACACTACTTGGTGATAAACTTTTAAAATAAAACAAATTAATTAAGGCTCAAAAGTAAAAATATAAATATAACGTCAAAAAAAAAAAAACACACACACACAAATTTAGACATCGTTAGACAATAACAAAATATGCAGGTGAAATGTGTATGATGTTAGATTACAGTCATTCCACCTCAATAGACCTGATTTTTCACATTGTCTACGTTTGATCATCTCTGAACAGGATGAAAGTTAATAGATGTGTAGAGATACCTTTGAAACTAACCTATGTAACTTTTCAGCTCCTGAGATTCGAGTCTTGAGGATCTAGGATCTCCAAAAAATAGTGCTCCCAAATGGAAGTTATCTTCGTGAGACAAATTGCCAAGTTGTGGTTAAAGTTGCAGAAAATGCTATGCCACTGGAAGCTTGAAATTTGAGAAGCTTCAAGGACATATGGCTGTTGACACTTTTTAGTATTTTTGCGAGTCTGAGCTTATTAGATTTTGTGAAACACGCACTCGTGAAAATGAGCTTTTTTGCACTGAAATCTTCAGCTTTGAGACCGTTAAATTATGAAACCTGATTAGATTTCACGGGTTTCTGACTGAGGATAAAACTACAACAGAGCCACTTTGAGATCTTGTAACTTAAAAAAATGATTAGTTGCCACTGGTTTCTAACCTGGACTCTAAACTACACCACTCGGACTGTAACTACAGCTGGGTACCAAAGTTGTTAACCCGTCGCCGACACAGTGTTTTACCTCTAAACTTGGCTATTTTTAAAAAAGAATTTTTAAGAAATTTTTTTGAGAACGTTTAACTACTGAAGCCAAGAGAAGCCAATGCTATTATATTTTTTATTAGTACTATGCTGTAGTGAGTAGTTAATCCTATACTTATTTCTGAGGGCTACTTTTGGCTTTAGCAGATATCCGGGTACAAACAAAGCAAGAAAGTAAAAAAAAAAGTAGCATTTTCAATTGACCTTTGTCCTCAAAGCCACGAGTAAATCAGCAAAATGTTTATGCTAGCATGTACCTAGTATTAAGTAGTATTCACAGTTTAAAAAATTAGCATGGTTCACTCATTGTTTTTGAAGCAAAGCAATCATATATTTAGCTATTTTTTCTTCACGACCTTTAACTTTGTCCTCTACTCAAGGATAAACAAATCAGTTTAAAAAAAAAAAAGAAACTTCACTTATTCTTATCACACTACCACTAACACATCCTGAAATTTTTAGGAAAATTGAAGGCATCAGCTATCACAAGTTTCCTACTTTTAAAAAAATGACTCTAAATAACTACATTTTAAGAATTATTTAGGTTTTCAAGCACTTGAAGATGAAAATGTTTTTCTAAGTAATCTTCTTTTTTTGAAGGAGTCATGTAAATTTTTTGGGAGTTGGGGTCTGCGAACAAACTTCAACTATAGCTTGTTTAGCTTATACGTAAATCCAACGCTGAGCACCAGACGATGGTTTTTCTTTATTGTGTATCCTCAAATGTCTACTCAAAGCTGAATGGCACAAAAAGGCTTTTTGACAAAAATAACGTATGTATATCCTCGAATGGGGTGGTTTCCTTCAGTCAAAAGTACTACATTTAGTCATTGAAATGGATAGAATGAGCAAAAAAAAAAAAAAAAAAAAAACATGGACCCAGAAAATACTTTTATTTTCCCAACAGTTTTTTTTTAATTATTATTATTATTTTTAACTGTCCGATTCTTTAACCAAGGCGTGGTCTTTATGACGTCTCAAATGATGCACTTTGCCGCATCTTTCTACTACGCTTCCACGTTACGATAATCAAGCAGCGAATTAAAATTGCGCTGTACGCTTGCTACCAACCATACCGTTGCCAATACACGTGAGTAAAGATGCAATTAAATGTTTTTGACCGTAATATGGCAACACTGAATGGCATTTCATCATTTGTGATGTCATCGGATGAAGCGTTAAACGATGAAAGAGCACCGATTTAAGTATTTTTTTTTAAATATTAAACTTAAAGAAATTATTTAAAAAATGGTCAGATTCTATGTTTTTAAGCACGCTCTTTACGAAAAAAATACTTTTAAAATTTTGGAAACGATCCCATTCCGAGAAAATGCCTTTTCACAAAAATCACAACAATATGGTTTTTTCTTTAGAATGTACACTCAAATGTTTGTTCAAGTTTGAACTCTGCGAAAATGATTTCTGACAATAATGACAAGCATAAGGTTTTTCTTTCGTGTGTACCCTCAAATGTGATTTCAAGGTTGAGCAGTCAGAAAATGTCTTTTTACAAACCTCACAACAATATGGTTTTTCTTTAGTATGTATCCTCAAATGTGTTGTCAACTTTGAACTCAGCGAAAAAGTCTTCTGACAATAATCACAAGTATATGGTTTTTCTTTAGTGTGCACCCTCAAATGCGTTTTCAAACTTGAATTATGCGAAAAAGTCTTCTGACAATAATCACAAATGTATGGTTTTTCATTAGTATGCACCCTCAAATGACCTTTAAAAGTTGAACAATGCGAAAAAGTCTTCTGACAATAATCACAAGCGTATGGTTTTTCATTTGTGTGCACCCTCAAATGTATTTTCAAAGTTTTATTAACAGAAAATGTTTTTTTACAGAACTTACAAGAATATGGTTTTTCTTTTGTATGTACCCTCAAATGTACTCTCAAATTATCACTCTGCGAAAAAGTCTTCTGACAATAATCACAAGTATACGGTTTTTCCTTTGTGTGCACCCTCACATGTCTTTTCAAAGCGTATAAGTCATGAAACGTTTTTTCACAAAGCTCACAAGTATTTGGTTTCAAATGTGTTGTCATATTTGGTTTATGCGAAAAATTCTTCTGACAATAATCAAGAGAATTTGGTTTTTCTTCCGTATGTATTTTAAAATGTATTTTCAAATTTGAAGCGTAACTAAATGCTTTTTTGCAAAATTCACCAAACACCAAAATGCAGGGTTGGCAAGGTTTTGGACACTACGTAAAAACCACGGTAAAAACCCTGGTTTTTACCGTCCTGTCCAAAACCCTTGTGTCCAAAACTGTCCGAAAGTGTCCAAAACTCTATTTTTAGAAAAAACATATTCTGTGAAAAAACATCAAAAATAAATAATAAAATGTTTTATATTGAACATTAATTCAATGAAAACATTCAACTTATTTATGCAGATGATTTTAATCTAGTTACATAGAAGTTGAATTATTTATTAAAATTTCAATTTGCATGCATGAGTTTATTTATTTTGATAATAGTAACCAAATTTCCCTATGTTTATGCATGTGTGCAAATAAAAGCAGGTTTGGCAAGGTTTTTACCATCCTGTTCAAACCCCTTGAGCCCAAAAGTGTCCAAAACTATTTTTGAGAAACTATATTTTGTGGGAAAATATCAAAAACAGAACAAAATGTGTCGAAATTATTTTTTTGACTGTAAAATATATTCATTTAATGTGAACATTCAAGTATAAATATACTATATGTAACTTATTCATGCAGCTGATTTTAGTATAGTTAAGTAAAAATTAAATTTTTCATTGAAAATTTCAATTTGTATGCAGGAGTTTTTTTGCCTCCATAAACCAAATTTTTCGACATTTATGCAAGTGTGCAAAGGAAAGATTTCAAAATGTAGTGTAATAATTGACTTAAATGCAATAAATTACAATTTTTTGTAGTTACAGAATGTATTATATTAAAAATATGAACTAAAAAAGGACTAGCACAGGTTCTATAACATAAGTGTAGTCATCAATTTCTTGTTCTTTAATCTATAATTTAAAAAATAAATTTTGTTAAAACATCATGTAAAACTTATTTGCAAAAACCATTTAAAAAAAAAAAAAGCTTTTTTTTTCTTTTTCCTAAATATTGCACATTTAATAACATTCCTTTGTGTTATAAATGGAACTGATATTAGTTGTCTTGGTAGTGTTGTGAATTTCCTTTGATAACTCTGCCAACTGTTACATAAGGATGTTTTTACGCAATAGGTATTAGCAAATTTTTTTAAGTAAAATATTTTTTAAATGAACATTTTTGAGAATTTTTTTTATTAAATACCATTAATTAAACCTGATTAATATCTATATTTATACATTGCGAATATTGCAGTAAATACGAGTTGATTAGATTACACCCCTTTAGCTTTAGCATAGTTTTGGACAGTTTAGGACAGTTTCAGACACTTTTGGACAGTTTTAGACAGTTTTGGACGGTAAAAACCACCTGTCCTGTCCTAAACCGGTTTTGGACAGTCTAAAACCCAACCCTGCCAAAATGTTTTCTTTTTTTTCTTTTAAAGCATATTCATGGCAAGCTTCCTTTTGTGCAACCAACAAGTTACAATTACCACAAAAATATATTACTTTTAAATAGTGACCTCAAATGCTATATTCTGTTTCAGTTTCAATGGCTAGCACTTGGGAATCCCTGTAATTTGGCTTTTCAGCAGGTAGGTTCCCCTGAAAAAAAAAAAAAAAAAACATTGTGTGACATCATTGATGAGGGCAAAATGACTGATTTTCTATTAAAATTAGAAATTATCGTAACATTTGTGGGGGAAAAATTGTTTCAATGTAATGCAGAAACAAAAAATATGTTTGATTGCTTAAATTAGATTCGGGATAAATTTGTGCATGTAGGAGATCTTTTTTCTTATCTAAGAGTGGTTTTTTGTTAAACATTTTGATGTCATACCGAGACAGCTCAGAGCTTTTAACATGACACTTAAAAATATTGTTATGATGTAATTGAGCGCCGGGATCTTTTGTAGCCTACTTTTCCAGTAAAAGTCAGAGAAAAAAAAGAAAAGCATGAAAGAAGGCTTAATGCATCTTAAAAATATCACAAAATGCAAAAAAAAAAAAAAAGGTCAAAAATAAATGAAATATTTGAATAAATATTGAAAAATCAAAAACTGGAAAGTTGGGTATTGAGATAGGGAAAAATGTTTGTCGGTCCCCAAATAACTTTTGAGTGAACAGTCTGATTCAAACAAATTTTGTTCGAAAGATCTTGGCAAGGAAACCTCATTCCCACATTTCACTTTTTGATTAAAAAAATTTTTCTTTCAATTTTGAAGAGTGCAAAAAAACCTACAGGGAAATTCAAGGCAATCCCAAACTCATAGGTGAATTTGTTTCAAACTTTGTAGAAAAAGCTTTTGAAGAAAAGCATGTACAGAAAATATCATTTTGATTTGAATGATTTTCCATTCAATTTTGAACAGTTCAAATCTTTTAACATTAGTGCCTATGGCAAAACTAAAAGACAATGTAGATCCAGAACTAAACGGCGGATTTATTTCCAACAAATTTTGTTGGAAATAGCTCTTGATGACCAACTACTCGACTCTTAGAATTTTGGGGCAGTTGACTCTGAATCAGACTCTCGTTCCCGAAAATTAGTCCGACTCTGATCACAGGACTCCGAAGCTTTGGTAAAAATTTAGGCATGGAGGGGAAATAACTGACTGCGACTCTTGGAAATTTCAAGTCTTCAGCTCCGACCACGACTCCATTATCCCAAAATAAGTCCAAATCCGCAAACATTGGCAGAGCTGCAAACTTAGGGGGAAGTGACCGATCCCGACTCCAAGTCTTTGAATTAAAAACCTTTGACTCCCAAATCTGACTCCTTAACCCCAAAATGAGATCTACGCCAACGCCATGATTTTTACTGTGAAATAATTATTGTGGATATGATTTGGTTTATTTTTACACTTGAGTTTTAATTTGTGTATTTAGTTTTGATGGAGAAATCTGAAGTTCTTTATGTTTTAACATAAAGATAAGCGCAGACGATTTTTTTTCTTTCGAATAATAAAAATTATTTTATTCAATTTTTAAACTTATTTTTTTGAAAACAAGGGAAAAACAAACATTTTTTTTGATATGATGTATTTAATTTAACAAGCTTATTATTTTAAATTCTTTTTGAATACAATTAAAGATTTTTTTAATGCAAAATAATATATATTAGTTGCTCTATTTAAAAGGTGCTACTACTTTATTCGTCCGTTTATTTTTAATGCATCTATTTCTTTAGATGGGAGAGTCATATTTTATTTATAGAAATCAGCCTAAAATGTTAAACAGTTATGCTTGAAATAATTTGCAATTTTAGCTAACTTCGAGAATATTGATCAGATACTGAAAAGTCAATACTGATATATGGGAAGTAGGCTCGTTTAGTTCTGGACGGAGCTTCTTTTTGAATCAATCTTTCTAAATTTATAATTTTTAAATTAATTATTTTATAAGAATAATATGATTATATACTAATCACGATCTAATAGATCCAAAAGAAAATATTAATTACGTATTGGACGTTGGTACTAGAGGTGCAACATTTATTTTGATGTTTTGGAAACATCAATGTTTTACTTTAGATGTTTTTGGAACATTGATGTTTTGGGTCCGATGCTTTTCCGATGTTGATGTTTTTGGATTTTAATTGAAAATTAATAAAATTTGCCCCAATTTTCTAGCCAGTAATTGAGTTTTCTTATGGAACTGCTCAAAAAATTTTTGCACACATTTCATAAGATCAATTTTTCTGTGCAGAGGATGATTTTAGGAACGATCACTACAAGATGGTAAAAGATAAGTGTGAGGAAGAGGTCAAAGCTATTGGAAGAACTCAACACAGGTAGTCTGGTGCCAGAAATTGCAGTCTGTTTCAAGGCTCCTCTGCTTAAACTATAGGGAAATCCTATACATTACTACAATGATTTTTTTTTTTTTTTTTGAGCAATAACGATTGTTTATTGCTTTGATTTGACTGTTTTGATGTCCTATGATTTTATTTTCCCCACGCCTCCCTCTGCAGCACCACCGTCGACCGGCTCCTCACGATGTTGCTCCTCTAGCGAAAGCCGTCTCCAGGATGCATCCGTGTCCTACAAACACGCACGCACACACAAACACATACATACAAACACCTAACCATACACACACACACACACATTCATGCCTGCACACAGACACAAACACATATGCCTACACACACATATCCCCCCTCCCCACACAGACACATTCATGCACACAACTACCCACGCACTTATGCCTGCACACAGACACAAACACACATGCCTACACACACATACACATACCCCTACACACATACCCTCCCACACACAAACACACATGCCTACATACACACACTCGTGATTTCAAAAAACATAATTTGAATTCAAGATGTCAAAATTCAAATAAATTTTTTTTTGTTTCCAGAGGGCTGTATAAGAGACCCACCTCAAGAGGCGTCTGGGCCATAACCAGATCTAGCACACTCCCCAATAATGCATCAGTCTATTATTTGTCACCATTAAGGCGCTGATGCATGACACAATGGCCTTTTTGACGCCCAGTTCCCACCAGATGGAGGCACCTGGGCTCTCTTTTGATGCAAAATTGCACTAGGAATTTTAATTTTGCCTAGTGAATTATTCCCTAGGTGTCTTTTACATGCCGGATAATCATGCAACACGGGCGCTGATGATTTTCTGCATCTCGAAAATCCACTGAATGGCCACCTCAGGCAGGCCAGAACCCGGGTCCACAGGCATATAAGGCCAGCGCCTAACCATCACGCCACCAGCCGATCAAGCGACTGAAAATTATAACTTTAAAAATTCAAAACTAGTAATAGTTGAGTTAAAGTACTTGACAGTGACGGCAACTTCTGTTCCATCGGAAAGAGTTTTTTTTCTGTAACTGGTGGGAGAGTCAGCGTAACGAGAAATGCGCCACTTGGGGACAAAGTAAACAAACTTTTTTTCCTCCAAACTGTCAACACCAAGTATTGGGGGTTTTAATACTTATTGACTCTCCCAACAAGTTGTCCCTCTATTACCTAAAATTAGTGTTTAATTATGTTTTATATTGATGTTATGTATGTTTTGTAAATGTATGTAAAGTTTTGTAATGTATGTTGATAAAAAGATGATAGACTAGTAAGAAAGAATGCATGATGTTGTTTTAGAGTGTGTTATCAAAAACTGAAACATTTTGCATTAAAAATGTTTAGATATTTACATTAATATTAACACATAATCTAAATAGTAGGTACTTAATTATTGGATAATACTGTGATTTAATATTTGATCGTATCAGCTTGTTATTATACACATTAACTTCAAATAACGCTTTATATTATTGTAACGGATCCGGTGCGACTTCCAACTTTCTTGAAAGGACGACACAGTTTTTGAGAAAAATACAGGAGATTTATTTACACTAAGTACAGGAAAGATGGTCAACAACTGCTAAATTAATCATCAGCAATTCAGCAAATGTCACTCAACACCGTAAACTCAACGGTTACCCACCTATTTACTCCCAAATACGAAAAACAACACAGCGAAATGCCTCGCAATAAACAGAGCAAAATAAATGCTCTCAGCCCAACGGTTCAGTTTAGACTCACGCTTTATCACGTGGCGGCTATTTATTAACATCGAAAGAAATCTCCCAAATATTCCAGAAAATCGTAGACGGTTCTACCTCTACCTTATTTCTTTCCATTGTTATATTAATGATGTATTAATACATCAGAAATATCAAGTGCATAACTTTCTGGTTATTTTTAATAATAAATGAAGAGAAAATTACTATGATTAATACAACTTGACCCTAGTTGAAAAAATAAATATCAAAAATATGATATTTTCATGATAAATACCTATCGGATATATATCATGATATATATTGACTAATATATATCAGCGAACCCTGCTCCTTTTAAAGCCAATCCTTTCAGATGATATTTCAGCTCGTACTTTCACACTTGATGGAATCGACTTGGTTTCAGAAAAGCTATAAAGGGACAGGGGCAGACTGGCCCACTGGCATGGGCGCCCATGTGCAAAATTGTAAGGGGGGGCTCAGATATTTTAACCATGGTTTAGCAGGATATTTCCCCCATGGAAACAGATTTCAGGACATATTAGAGTCATTAAAATTTGCCATTTTTAATTACTTATTCATTAATGGCGGGAGAACAAATGTTTTTCTATTTTTGCAAAGAAAAAAGTACTAAAAGAAAGGAAGTTTTAATTTCTAAGGGGGGCTCGTGCCCCCTCCCCTTGCCCCCCTATATAGGCGCTCTTGCCCACCAGCCCATGCAGGGGCGGATCCAGAAATGTTTGTAAGGTGGGTCAAGTTTGAATGGATAGACATCCATTGTAAAAAAAGTATCAGTTAAGCAGGTCTGCCTATCCCTCCGAGGGTGATGGAGCTCCCCTCATATGCTATGGAGCACCCCCCATCCCAAATGAGACAAAACCAATTTCAAATTGCCACCCCCTCCTACTAAAACTTCCAATGGCATAACCTGAACCATGGATTACATTCCCTCAAATTTTTGTAAAAATTCACATTTCTTTAGGCAGACAGGTAGGTCACATTGAGAAAAGCAGGCGCATACACAAATATGCAAATGCATGGTTTGAGATGAAATAGTGCTCGGAAAAACGTTAAGCTCATTAGAGACGATTATTCTTTGGAGAAGGAACAAAAAACTCAAAATAGCAGTAGGACAGTAAACGAACCTAGTCAATCCTTTGAATTATGACGCGCTGAGAATTAATACCTTGCTTTGCAGCACCAAATTTTTTTTAAAAAAAGGGCTAACATTGATTCCATGTACTACTTTTTTCGAATTAAAAAAATTGAATTTTAAAAAGTATCCCAATAAAATTCTTGTCGCACGGGGGTCAGATGACCCTTTGACCCTCCCCTGAATCCTTCCCTGGGCCCATGCCCACTCCCACCTATGCGCTCTCAAGTCTGAACACCTTTTTTAATTTAAGAAATGTGGTTTTTTTAAATTTATTTATTTTAAAAGTATTTTGGTGCAATTTTTTTTCTCCCCCCCACCCGCTCACAAAACCGTGCAACTTCCCTTCGCTTTTTTTTTCTTTTCTTTAAACTCGTAAACCTTTGCACCATCCTTTTTTTTTTTTTTTGAAATTGCACTTTTTTTTCTATTTTAGCACTTTTTTTTCTGGGCCCTTTGGAGGACAAGGCTGACGCCCACTTGCGGGACACAGTCTGCCTCTGTACAGGGCTACTTTTGTCAAACAACTGCAGCAGGAAGACAATTTCAAAACAGATAAGAGAGGAAAAAAACAAATTAATAGGTAGTGTGTGTGGGGGGTTGTGAAAATCCGAACATAGGATGAGCTGTAGGATTTGTAAAACCACTATGTACACGGTTAGCTAAAAACAAAACTGTGTCAAAGCATTCAAGATGGAACATCTTTCGTTCAGATAACTTTCTTTATTCGGAGTGGCCGCAATACGGAATGAATTATACAGAACGGACGACCTATATTAAGGGACTGGGGTGGGACTCCCAACAATGTCTACTTTTCATTGTAATGGAGTGAAAAGAACTATTTAAATAAATCCCCATAGGTAACAAAATGTTTATTGTGAAAATTGTTTAAGTGTTTGTTTTTGCAGTGAAAAATTGCATCTTCAAAAAATTGATTTTTTTTCCACTTTAACCAGAGAACCCCCCTGTCGTATAATTATATTTGTAAGTTTCTGTTTGCTCGATGGCAACTCTGTCGTTTTCCTTTTTCTTCCGTTTGATTAACGGCTCTTATCTTGTTCTTGTGAATTAGTGTAGTTTTGTGTATTAAAGCCTTAATAAGGTTGTAATTTTTCTCTATAACAATTTAATACACAAAAACTCTTGAATCCCATACCTAGCGCAATGGAAAACTTTTAAAACCTGAAAGTCTGGATTTGGAACCTTCTAGCTCAACGGAATCGGAACTCTTGAATCCCATCCCTAACGCAATGGAAAAATATTTAAAACCTGAAAGGCTAGATTTGGATCCTTCCAGTTCAACTGCGGACAAACAATGGGCACACTGGAAAAGCACTTTTGACAATTTTTTAGAGCATATAAAAGATGTTTCCGATACAGGTAAAATGCAATTTCTTACAAATTATGTCTCTCCAAATGTTTTTCTGTACATAGCAGATAGTAAAGACTTTGAAGAAGCGGTTAATAGTTTAAATGCCTTATACGTTAAGCCTAAAAATGTTACCTACGCAAGACATCACTTAGCGACAAGGCGCCAATTGGCTGGAGAATCTATTGATCAATATCTATCTGCTTTGAAACAACTGAGCAAAGACTGCAATTTTGAAGCCGTCACTGCCGACCAAAATAAAAACGATTACATCAGAGATTCATTTATTGCTGGATTAAATAACAGTCAAATTTGTCAACGGCTGTTGGCAAACATTTCTATATCTCTCAAAGGTGCTTACAACCAAGCTCGTTCCTTAGAGTTGGCGAAAGTACAAGCGGATAATTATTCAGATGCGGATTATTCCACCACGTTTAACCAAAATGCTGCTTGCCAGTCCTCGTCTGTAGATGGTTCTGCAACCAACAGACACGATAAAATGAATGAAGCCTTTGACACTTTGACAACAACTGCTGCGTCAATTTCAAAAAAGGGTCAGTGTTATTTTTGCGGCGGTAATCGCCATTCCAGAAACTTATGTCCAGCTAAAAATGCCTTGTGCAAGTTATGCTCAAAAAGAGGACATTTTCAACGTGTTTGTCTCTCTCGGGTTGTATCAGCTAAAGAACACCCAGTTGCATCTACTGATTGTATCGCGACCGTCTCTGCCGCATCCCTTTACTGTCTTCGTAAATCTATAATTCAAATCGAAGTAAATAGTATCAAAGCAAATGCTTTAATTGATACCGGAAGCTCTCTAAGTTTCATCGATCATACCTTCGGGAAAAAATGTGCCATTCAGATCTTACCATACCATGGAAAAATTACAATGGCTAATTCATCCTTATTTTCTGATGTCGTTGGTCAGGGTCAAGTGATATTAAAATGCAAGGCTATGTTTACAATATTTCTATATTAATTATGAAAAATCTTTGTTCGGATGTTCTAATTGGACATGACGTACTTCAAAACCATTCTGCCGTTGAAATTACATTTAGTGGCTCTCAACCAGCACTTAAAATCTGCAATTTAGCGGTTGTGAAGGTTATACCCGTTTCGATTTTTGCCAATCTCTCCCAGAATTGTACGCCTATAGCAACTAAATCTACACGACATTCGAGTGCGGATAACCGTTATATGGAAGCAGAAATTAAAAGACTTCTGTGTGAAGGAATTATAGAGAATAGTAATTCTCCATGGCGTGCGCAGGCTTTTGTTGTGAGAGGAATGAACGAAAAAACTAGAATGGTAATAGATTATTCTCAAACTATAAATAAGTTCACTTTGTTAGATGCTTATCCGCTTCCAAGAATCGACGAAATAATTTCCAAAGTGTCAAAATTTGAAGTATTTAGTGTAATAGATCTAAAAAGCGCATATCATCAAATACCAATTTTGGAGACAGAGAAACCGTATACAGCTTTTGAAGCCTCTGGGAAACTTTATCAGTTTACTCGTGTACCATTCGGGGTCACTAATGGTGTCGCCAGTTTTCAAAGGGTTACTGATCAGATAATTCAGGAAGAAAAGCTCAACGGCGTTTTTCCATATTTAGATGATGTCACAGTTTGCGGGAGAAATCAAGAAGATCACGACAAAAACCTGGAACATTTCTTATCGGCAATTAAGAAATATAATTTAACATTGAACAATGACAAATGCTCCTTTTCTGTTCGAACTGTCAAATTACTGGGCTGTATAATTTCTGACAAAACCATTAGACCTGATCCAAGCCGTTTACAGCCACTCCTAGATTTACCCATTCCCAAAGATACCTCTTCTCTGCAAAGAGCCCTAGGAATGTTCTCATATTACAGCAAGTGGCTACCCAGATTTTCGGAGCGGATACGACCTTTAATTCAGAAAAAACCCTTTCCTCTATATGAAGAAGCAATTTCAACCTTTCAAGCATTAAAAACAGAATTGATTAATGCGTCTATGGCTGCTATTGAGGATGACGTTACTTTCACTGTTGAAACAGACGCATCTGATTTCGCGATATCAGCAACGCTAAGTCAAGCTGGCAGACCAGTAGCATTTTTCTCGCAGACATTAAATAAGTCAGAACAACGGCATTCTTCGATTGAGAAAGAAGCATATGCCGTAGTGGAATCTCTGCGACATTGGCGTCACTATCGTATAGGAAAACACTTTATGATAATAACTGATCAGCGCTCAGTTTCGTTCATGTTTAATCAACAACACTCTGGCAAAATCAAAAATGAAAAGATCATGCGATGGCGTTTAGAACTCGCTTGTTACAAGTTTGACATAATTTATTGTCCAGGAAGTCAAAATGCAGCTGCTGATACATTTTCTCGAATTTGTGCGTCTTTGAACCCTATAAGTGACCTTAAAACTCTGCATAACGCTCTTTGCCACCCTGGCATAACTCGAATGACTCATTGGATACGAGCGAAAAATTTATCCTTTTCAGTTGAAGACATACGAAAGATCACTAATTCTTGTCATATTTGTGCAGAATTAAAACCCAGATTTCACAGAAATGAAGGAAACCTAATTAAAGCAACGGCTCCGTTTGAAAGACTGAATTTGGATTTTAAAGGGCCTTTGCCTAAGCGAAATAGAAATCAATATCTCTTGACTATTGTGGATGAGTATTCTCGATTTCCGTTTGCATTTCCTTGCTCTGACGTTTCTACAACGACTGTAATAAAGCATTTGAAATACTTATTCAGTATTTTTGGAATTCCTGCTTACGTACATACTGACAGAGGTGCTGCATTTATGTCACAAGAGCTCAGAGTTTTCTTAAATTCCAAAGGGGTAGCTACTAGTAGAACTACTCCCTATAACCCTCAAGGAAACGGGCAAATAGAGAGATATAATGGCATTATTTGGAAGACCATAACCTTAGCACTTCGATCAAATAATATGAAAATCGATCAATGGGAAGATGTTTTGGATACGGCTCTACACTCCATTCGTTCTCTTCTTTGCACCTCAACTAATGTAACTCCTCATGAGCGAATGTTCAACCACCCCAGAAGAACTGAAAATGGTCGGTCAATGCCTACTTGGTTAATGGAGGAAGGTCCATCCTAATGAAAAATAATCTCTGAACAAGTAAATTTGACCCACTAGTGCAGGAGGTTCAACTAATAGAGTCTAATCCTGATTACGCCCATATACGCTTTCCCGATGGACGCGAATCTACCGTGTCAACCAGACGTCTGGCTCCTAGAGGGGAATTGCCAACAAACGTTGCTGGGAACAGAATTGAAGAAGACAATGCATTATTACAGTTACCTGACTTACCCTCTTCGAATCTAGATGCTCCTCATTCTGAACCAGTTGGAGATCCAGCTCCTCATTCTGAACCAGTCGAAGGTCCAACTCTAACTCCCCGCCCAGTTCGCCTCAAACGGAAACCCCAGTATTTGTCTGACTATGTCACTGACTTTTAAGGAGGAGTGACTGTCGTATAATTATATTTGTAAGTTTCTGTTTGCTCGATGGCAACTCTGTCGTTTTCCTTTTTCTTCCGTTTGATTAACGGCTCTTATCTTGTTCTTGTGAATTAGTGTAGTTTTGTGTATTAAAGCCTTAATAAGGTTGTAATTTTTCTCCATAACACCCCATCCCCCCTTTCAGCCGGTTAATCGAGTCTGTTCTGTTTAAAAATCATCGAACGAAATGCATACAACGAGTCAAAAAGATCTCGAAGAAAAGAATGGGGATATTTCGATAATTGGAAATCTGGCGCGGTCGTCTCATTTTTGGCGTGGAACTACTTTGATATACCCCCCCAAATCGGAAATTTGGCGACTTTTTTTGTTTTTGTTGACACAAAACTTTGTTGCCACAAAACTTTTAAAAAAACTCAAAAAATGGTACAAAATGCATGAAAGTACTAAATTTGGCAACAGTAAAAACCTAAAAGCTGAAAAAAACCTAAATTGGCAACACCAAAATTAGGAACAGCAACCCTAAAAAGTCCGTAGGGAATGCCAGATTTGGCGCGTAATTTTTGGGGGGCGTATATCAAAGTTATACCTTTGGCGTAAATAATTTTATTTAGGTAACCCTGCTGATTTATAGTAAGTCTATGGGAATAGATGTTTCCAATCTCTTTGCAAAGAAAAATACCTCTCGCGCAGGCGCTGGAGCTAAAAATTGAAGCCAATGAAGAAAGATCGCCAGATTCCCAATTATCAAAACATCCCCAAAAGAATGAAAGTTTAAGAAAGATAACGTGAAAGAAAAAACTTACTAGTTTTGATCAGCAAGTAAAGACGTAGGTCAAATTAAGAGTTCAATTCATTGTTCTTGGATCTTGGTGGTTGGTTAAACAAATACTTGTCTGAGGTAGGATTTCAAACAATGTTTTCCAGATAACTAGAATGAAACGCTATTATTCCTTCAAGTTAGTTCACTAAAATTCGAATTCGTTTATTGGTTTATTGACAACATACATTTCGATTTCATACACTTGTTCAAATTCGAATCCAAACAAAACCGAACAAATCAACGTTGCCAGATGCAGTACAGAATACTTAGCCATTGACAGATTGATTGATTGGCTCCCCCCCCCCCCCCACAGACGCTGGTTGCGTTCGACGAAGCTCACCGGTCTACCGGTAAGTAACCGGTGGCAAACCGCAGCGTTCTATCTTCTAACGGTTATTTCACTGGTTACCATTTTGGTGGATTGGAGCAAGTGATCATTAGCTGTCACGTGATTAACTAACCGGGAGCTACCGGTCGAGTTCATCGAACGTAAGCGCTATTAAGACTGACGGTACACCAGATTTCTCCTTCTTTCCGTTTGAAGTTTCTCTTTTAGGTTGCGTTCGACGAACCTCACCGGTCAACCGGTAAGTAACCAGTAACTATCCGCGGCGTTCTATGATCAACCGGTGCCGCACCAGTTACCATTCTAAACAGTTGATTGGAGCACGAGATTATTAGCTGTCACGTGGTTAACTAACCGGTCGCTACCAGTCGTGCTCGTCGAACGCACTCTTACCTGCAACCGTTGACTCAACTTTCGATTGTTTACACGCGAATTCAAGAAAAATAGTTTTAAAGTTTGATAAATAGCGTTTGGGATTTGCATATCTAAGTGTTATCTATTCCTTTTGGATTACCCGAGTCAGAATTTTAAAAGACGTATTATTTGTGGCTTTAAAATAACACTTTTATAAAAGATTATATTTGATCGAAATAACTGAACGTTTTACACTCTTCACAGCATCTATGTGAACTTAAGAAAAAGTAAGTTTCAATTCTTTTTTGCGCACTACCACCTCTTTTTTAGTAATTGTACGCTGTGGTGGCGATTCGCCCCCCCCCCCCCCGCCACTTTTAATGATTCATTTATTTATTTTATTTTCCAATTTAGGGACCAAAACAAGAAATTATGTATTAAAAAAAGCAGAAATGTCAAATTTTTCTGATCATAATTATTTGTTTTATTTTGTATCTGTTCACGAACCATTATTTAGCACAAGAAGTAACTCTACATTAACGTTTAGATATTAGTAAATCGTTTGTTTAGATATTAGTAAATTGGTGCACTGTTTAGATGTTAGTAAATCAATTGTTCAACTAAAACAAGCCATGTATGCTTAATGAAATTCTTACCCCTCAGAGGTTGGGATTGGGACTGAATAATGGGGGGCTGGGGTAGGGGCAAAAAAAAAAAAAAAACAGCAACTAAAAGTCATAGGACTTTTGGGGGCAGCAGCAAATGAAAAAAAAAATTTAATTTGAATTTTGACATCTTGAATTCAAATTATGTTTTTCGCAATCATGAGTGTGTCTATGTAGGCGTGTGTTTGTGTGTGGGGGTATGTGTTTGTGTGTAGGCATGTGTGTTTCCAGGCTCGGACTGGCTCCTTCTGGAGTGGTCGGCTAGGTGCTAGAAAGGGGCCCCAGCCTCCTGGTACCGAGGTTCCTGGGGCCCTTTCCTGCGAAAATGTGAGAAAGTTATTGTTTCAAAAATTGCTTTTTCTTTTTGGACATGTTAAATAATAAATTAAAGTTAAATTTATGTACAAAAAACACGTGTTTGAAGTTTTACTTGACTTACCCTTTAGCAGAAGGAAATTTCATACCATTTTTACAAAATCTATTAAAGGTGCGTTATTTTATTTATCATTATTTCTGAATAGAACGTTTTTTTTTCTTTATTATTATTATTTTTTTAATTTTATTTACCTTGTAAGCGGAGACTATGTGGAGAAGGATTGTGATGCAGGACCAGGGTTGGAAAGATTTTTTCCACAACCGGTATTTACCGTCCTGGGAAATACTATTGTTTTTCCCACATGGGAAAACTGATTTGATTATGAAAAATATAAATTCAAAACAATTTTTGAAAATCAGATGTAAAATTCTCCATTTTTAAGCCTAATGGGGGGGAAGGGTAGCTTAGTCTCTAAGAGGGAGCCTCTTATCCTCTCCGTGGGTGAGCCACTGTTGGAAGGGGCTGAGATTTTTTTTATCACACGATATTTTAAGCTTAAAGCAATGCCTTAATAGTAGAAAATTTTCATACCTTTTTTGCTTCATCTTGTCACTATTTTTTCCCAATGTATCTATCTTTTAATTTCCATAATAAAAATTATAGTTGGCTTGCACGCAAGTAAAATACAAACCTTCAATTATCTTACTATAATGCAGATTGCAGAAGACAAAACCCCACGTGGAATAGTTTTATAGCCAATATCCGGTCGGACCCTATCGGAAAGATTTCCATATGCATTCAATTTTCCCATTTATTTACTGGTTTAAATGCAAAAGGAGATGGGGCACTAAAGCAATCAACATGAACCCATCGAGTCTTGAACGATTCATGAAGTTTTTATTTACTCCTATTTTTATTACACCTGCATTTCTCTTTTGTTTGAGTTTTTTTCACACGGTCATCATCCATACCCAAATTCTAAGTTCTTGTCTTATCTCATCTTTTTCATTCTACAAGAACTTGCAGAAACGTGGAGAAACGCACCTTTAGCGGCCTGGATCACAAAAGCTGACATCACTCTCCAAGGGGTCCTAATTTACTCTTGTCACCGGAGTAACTTAACCATGCGTGGAACCAAATTGACAAAGACAGAACTCCTGTGTAGTACCGCCAACACCCCCGGAGGCCTCGGTAGTACACTTGGAGAAAGAAGGAAGGAAAGAAAAGTTATTGGTTAAATTTTATTTGTTGGAATTTGCAAAAGATAACTTTTTTCAACTTTAGGATTACTCTGGAGATCTGCGTACTCGCAGACTCTGTAATTTCGAGGAGGGGGAGGGCACACCTCTTAGGGGCCCATGGCCCGAGAAACCAAAGAATCTTTTTAAAAATAAATCGAACACCTAAACACCTCCAGGATCTGATTACTGAATAGGCCAACTAGGCCGGTGCCTAGGACCCTGGATATTTAGGGGCCCTCAAATGGCTGAAACTACTTTAGTTTGCGGCTAAAATTGTTTTAGCCAATGTATAGAGTTTGAATACAGGGCTCCCCAAAACTTGAACCTAGAAATATTGAAGCATACAAACACAAACAACAACCACTCTTTTAATTTTTTTTTTTTTTTTTTTTGAGCAGGGGGGGGGGGTGCAATTCAGTGGGCGGTTAGGAGCCCAGATGATTTTTTGCAGGGAGGCTGAACGTTTCTGTTGGGGACCCTTAGGCGATTCCTAAGTTGCCTATTTGTTAATCCGGCCCTGTTATGGGACAAATTCAGAGAATTTAAAGCCCTATGGGCCCCTAACCTAAAAATAATGTTTGCCCCGGGGCCCTGCCTGGCTTTAATTAGGTCCAGTGTGCTATTTGTATAAAACTAGAGATCAAAAGCATCCCAGACAGGGCCTGATTAAGATATAGGAAGGTTCTAAGCAAATATTTTTTGGAGCCACTATGCAGTTAAATCTTACTTTTAGTCATTAGCTAAAATAACTTCAGCCATTGGAGGGCCCCTAAAAAGCAAGGGCCCTAGACCACAGCCTAGTTGGTACATTCAGTAATCAGGCCCTGATCCTGGCAAAACGTATAAGGAAACAGATTGAAATAGTTACAAGGAAATCAAAGAATTGTAAAATCATTTTTTGCTACAAATTGTTTTTCGCTTCATTTGGGGGCCCTCGGCGATCGCCGACTAGCCGACCTGGCCAGTCCGGGCCTGTGTGTTTCTGTTTATGTGTATGTGTGTGTAGGCTTGTGTGTTTGTGTCTGTGCCCTGGCATAAGTGTGTGGGTTGTTGTGTGTATGAATGTGTGTCGGGGGGGGGGATATGTGCATGTGTGTGTAGGCATATGTGTTTGTGTCTGTGTGCAGGCATGAATGTGTGGATAGTTGTGTGTATGTGAAGGTGTCTGTATGTATGCATGTGTGTATGCGTAGGTGTATGTGCATGTGTGTGCGTGTGCATGTGTGTGTAGGACATGGATGCAACCTGGAGGCGGCTTTTGCTATAGGAGCAGCATCGTGAGGAGCCGGTTGACGGTGATGCTGCAGAGGGTGCTCGTGGGAAAATAAAATGATACCATATCAAAACAGTCAAATGAAAGCAATAAGCAATCGTGATTGCTCAAAAACGAATAATAGTACAAAATTTTGCTAGAGGGCTGCTTTCGAGAAAATATGAGTGGTAAATTCATGTACAGTGAAACCTGTGTAAGTTGACCACTCGCGGTGCAGCACTTTGGCGGTCAACTTAGACAGGTGGTCAACTTATAAAGGGCCTTTTTTTTTTTTTTTTTTTTTTTTTTTGTTATTTCTTGCACCATTTATTCATTTTTTGAGGAATTCACCCTTACTCTTTCTGTTCAACTCAATTTCAGTGTTTAACACATTATTGAAATTGATACAATAATCAAAAATACTATTCAAATAATTTTGTTATTTTTTCCTTTTTTTAAACTATATTAGACACTGTAGATTTAGAAATTCCATATATGCCAGCTAATATTCTCTGGCTTTCTCCATTTTCAATTAATTTTAATATTTCATACTTTTTAATAATCTCAAGTTCAACTAACTTTCTTTTTCAAGCCTTTTTATGTATAGCACAAAGAGTAACAAGCTCGACTCCCCCCAGTTCATAAAGGCAAAATTAAAATGTCCTATCTCTTAATCCCTTGCACCAGAAACATGTAACTTTACTCATTAGCAGGCCCAGATCTGTGTACCTGCAGTGCGAGGGGCCCCGTTCTTAAAGGAGCTAACGGTCTTAGAAATTGAAGAAAAAATAGAAAAAAAATTAGCACTAAGACTTAGGCACTTTACAAATAGACACTGCTGGCCACTAGGGAGGGGTCCTACATATTTTGTTGCAGGGGGGGGCCAAATATATAGATTCGGGCCAGCTGTTTTTTCACAATTCCTGGGTTGCCACAACATATTGCAACTCAAAGAAAAAAATTTTGAACTTTTCTACTGATACCTATTTTCATTAAACAGAGTACAATTAGCTATCTCAAATAGAACAACAAATGAAAAACAAGTTTGGAGAATAAAGAGTAGCATAAGCTTTATTCTGCAGTTTAGTTAGTAAAATGCTAGTCTGTTATCAAAGCATTAAAAACATTCTTAGAAAGCTATCAAATAATAATAATAATAAATAAATAAATAAATAATAAAATAAAATAATTTGCTGAAGAAAGTTTAAAAAAATAAACCAAGTGGTCAACTTACAAAGGGTTTTTTACAATAATCCAAACCAAATTTGGCATACAGTAGTGGTCAAGATAGAGAGGTGGTCAAGTTACAGAGGTTTTCCTTTATTATATGAGATAGGACAAATTCCGTTCCTGACAAAAGTGGTCAACATAGACAGGGGGTCAACTTACAAGGGTGGTCAACTTTACAGGTTTTACTGTAACTCTAATAACTCAATTATGTTACTGCTTGCTAAATAATGTTTCATAAACAGTAGTAAAACAAATAATTATGATCTGGAAATTTTGACACTTCTCCTTTTTTAACAATTTCTATCTTTAGCTTCTAAATTGGAAAATAAAAGAAATAAATGAACCATAAAGAGTGCCCCCACCCCCACCCTGAAACCCCCCTCCCCAGAATCGCCGCCACTGTTACCCATTATTAAGTGTATGTGGCATATCAAAATACTTTGGGGTAAATAATGTGACTCTAACTCATGTCTTCTAAGTGTTTCTTTGGGGAAAACCTCTGTGTTCATAATTCATCAAAACTTAAGAAAAACTTGAGTTAAGCTGTTGAATTTGGATCAATGACCCAGGTTTGCAAGAGTTTCGGCCAGTGGTGGTTTTAAACATGGATAAAACCGGTTAAAACCGGCCGGGATAAAATCAGTTTTATCCAGTTTTGGCCACTTAGATAATTATCAAATTTTAAATGAAAACCAAATAATAAATTATTAAAAAAATGCAAAACAAACCATAATCAATCATCTTTCATTATCTAAATAGTATGTTTTACAGTTTGTAAAAATTACAGCGTGTTTAGAAGATAAGGTTTACATGAAAAATATGCAGTAACATTAAAAAAATAATACAGTGAAACATTGTAAGCGGAATAGATAGGTTTTAATTCTCACCCACAAACGTACAAAGTATTACAAGTAATTTTGAAGAATAAATGACAGAGAAAAAAAAGGACCTTAGAAACATATAGGCATTTTTTAGAAACAAAACTAAAGGCGCAAGGGGAAAACACTTTTGAAAATGAAAACACAACACTACTGAAAAGTTACTACACTTATGTTACAGGCTGTTTTGTATACCTTATGTCTTTTGTTTTAGTGTGAGCAATTTCAGTAATTAATTTTGAAGAAAGTTAAAATTTGTTCACTACTATTGTTATAATAATGTAAATTACTTCACTAACATTATATTTAATTAACTAAAATTGTTACACTTAATTAAACAACTTCCAACTAGCAGATTTATTAGTTGCGAAACACACATCTCTCACATAGATACAAATTAAAAGTGTATTTTCACGTAATTTAGTTTTGGCCACTTCAATGGTGGTCAAATCCAGTTTTGGCCGGTTTTAACCGATTTTAGCCAGTGGCCCAGATAAAATCAGTTTTTTCCAGCCAAAACTACAACCCTGCGAATGACCACTCATATGCGCTAAAAACTAGCCTTAGCAAAATTTTTATTTTTTGTTTCTCTTTTTACTTCCTTTTACAAAAAAGGAGGTAGTGTATTTGCGAAAACATTTTCACTCAAAACTCTGCCTTAATTTCCATTTTGCTCACCCCCAAATGAATGTTGAGTTTTTTTTCAACCCGCCCACACGTACATATGTACATGAAATACACCGCCAGCCCAGTCATTTCCAGCCAAGGACTGCAGTTTCATGCTTATTAGCACTCATCAGCCCGGCATAGGAAAGTGACTGAGCTGGAGGTGGAAAACCTCTTAAGGAAGCCAAGAGTGCCAAACAAACTGGTAGCTAATATAGAATTAGCAGACTAGACGAGTGACCGAAGCAATGGTTCAGTTCAACTCGAGGACTTCGTCTGGTCTGCGCTAATTCTATATAAGCTACCAGTTTGTTTGGCAATCTTGGCTTCCTTAAGAGGTTTTCCATCTCCAGCTCAGTCACTTTCCTATGCCGGGCTGATGAGTGCTAATAAGCACGAAACTGCAGTCCTCCTGGAAATGACTGAGCTGGCAGTGTATTTCATGTGTTGCATAATTCAAGAGCGGTATGTCCTTAGACAGTTAAAATTCTGTGTGTAGACTCCTAGTGGGGTATGGTTGTGCACCTCCCCTTTTGGTTGCATTCGGTGTTTCTAAAGGGGTCTTTTGCCCCTTTTTTGGGCGGAAATCATTGTTAATTTCAATGCAAACTCAAGTGGTGGCACTCTTGGCTTCTTTATGAGGTTTTTCCACCTCCAGCTCAATCAATTTCTAAGCCGGGCTGATGAGTGCTGATAAGCACAAAATTGCAGTCTTCGGCTGGAATGACTGAGCTGGCGGTGCATTTCATGTGTCAAGTGGTGTTATAATTTGGCAGACACTTGACAATCTATCACCAGTATTTTGGTCGCCAACTTGGCGACAAATTTGGCCATTTTTTTAAAAAATTTGGTCTAAATTTGGATACCGTTGGTGATATTTAGAGACTTAACTATTGAATCACATTAAAATTGCAATAATGGGGAAATCACATTAAATTGGTGTGAAAGGAAGTCATGTGACATCAGCTCGTTTTATTTTTGATTTTTTTCTGCCTCTAAAAATTCTATCTTTTAATTGTTGTTGTTTTTTCTTGCCCCCCCCCCCAATACTTTTCAGTCCCAACCGCCGCCTCTGATTGTACATACAGTGATTAAGGTTTGAATGCTTCCTTTTTATTGTTATTTAAGCAGCCAACTCAAATTGAGTTGAGGAGCAGGGACGGGTCTGAGGGAATTATTATCAGAACGTCAACATGTTGAATTGAATTGAATTCAAGAAATTAAATATTGTTTTACTCTTTAATGGCTTTATTTAATTTTTGGCTGAATTTTTATTTATTTATTTTTGTTTTACTTTTTTTTCATTTTAATTAAAGTATCAGTTGTGTTTAATGTCTTGTAAAAAAATAATGATAAACATATAGCTTTTAATTTCATAAATTATAAATATAAGCAAATATGTGATTTTTTCCTGTTGGTTTCGCAAAAACCTTCGCAAGTGTGCCAAGCATTCCACGTTTTCACGATTTTTCCAATGATGTCAAATTGCTCCTGTGGTAAGTCTACTACACAGTGAAATATGTTTTGCACAAAATATTTAACATAACAAAATATGTTTAACCTCAAATGACAGCAGTACAGACAGTGAATTCTTGAGCATCATAGGACCTGTCTGCAAATTACATTATTATTTCATATTATTTCACGCTAAAAACGTACATGATGATGGAAACCGTATCTTTACGCAAGGCATTAAAAAAAAATTAATTTGAATTTTGACCTCTTGAATTCAAATTATGTTTTTCGCAATCACGAGTGTGTGTGTGTATGTAGGCATGTGTGTTTATGTGTGTATGGGGGGTATGTGTGTTTGTGTGTAGGGGAGAGAAGGGAGGAATGGGACAGTGGAAGGAGTGGGACAGCTAAAATTATGGCAAAATAAATCACTTTATTTTATTGTCAGTTTGACCACTAGAGGACCTGTTTTTAGCTTCTTTTTGTTTCATACTTGCATTTTATCCAGCAGGAAGTTTCAGTTAATAGTTGGAAAAAGTTAAATTTCTCACCTCCAAAATAAGTTTCTAATCTATTTTTAGTTTTATTTCTTTATTTATGTAATTTGTAAAACTAACATAATATATTATCGTTGTAATCTTAAGTATATAATGTATGCTTATCTGCAATTTAATTAAGCCTAAAAACCAGCATGGTTTATGCGACAAGTTATTTTTTAGAAGCAATGTGTAGAGGGAGGAATGGGACATGCCCCATAAATATGTCCCTTCTGTAAAGGAGCTGTTCAAATATTACGTAAGCATGTTTTTATCAATTTTTGACCTCTCCTCCCCCTTGTCAGCAGAAATACGCAAATCGCAAACCCCCCTTAATAATAACATAAAGCTAATAGCACCCCCCCCCCACTTTTCTTAACAGTAAAAATTCAATTTAAAAAAATTGAGACTTAATTTAAAAAAAAAATGCTTGTTTAATTTCCTTTTTTAAGAAAAACTCTTAGATCACAATTTTAAAAGAACTTAGCCATTTGAAATTTTTTTCTAGTTTTTTTTTTTTTTTTTTACAATTTAAGATTTTTGAAAATGTCTTACATAAGCATCACTCAAACATTTCCCCCACCTTCCGTTGTCAGCAAAAATAAGCAAATTGCTAACCCCCCCCCCCTAACTATGTCGCAAGGGTGGAGAGCATTTATGATACTGAAAGCTACAATGCAAAAGTTATGAGAAAGGACATGAAATTTAAGTTTTCCTCAACAGGATGACTGTAGCATTATAGATAAAACAGATATTATCATGAAATTACCGCCACCACACTTGGTTGGTGGGACCAGTAGAGCACAGTCTTGTTTTTCTTTTAATGTGGACCTTTCTAAGTATGACATTCACTAATTTTTCTGTAATTTTCAAATGTGTCCCACTCCTCCCTCCCAGGAGGGAGAAATGGGACAAAATTCTTGAAATTAGTAATTAGTCAAGTGTGAAAATAATAACATGTTTAAACATTGTGTATATTTTTAAAATGTAGTTATAATATGCGAGTTTACTGTGTGAGCTTTTGCTTTAATGAATAAGTAGAGGATTATGAATAAGAATGATTTATGTGAAATGTGTCCCAATCCTCCTTCCTCTCCCCTATGTGTGTGTCGGCACGTGTGTTTGTGTCTGTGTGCAGGTATGAGTGTGTGGGTAGTTGTGTGTAGGGGTCTGTATGTATGCGTGTGTATGTATGTGTTTGAGTATGTGTATGTGTTTGTGTGTGTAGGTGTATGTATTTGTGTGTGCATGTGTGTCGTTGTGAATGTATGCGTGTGTGTGTAGGACATGGATGCAACCTGGAGGTGGTTTTCGTGGCATCGTGAGGAGCCGGTCGACGGTGATGCTGCAGAGGGTGCTGGTGGGAAAAGAAAATGATAGCACATCAAAACAGTCAAGTGAGAACAATAAGTAGTCGTGATTGCTAAAAAAAATCACATCTTATCTAAGCATCGTATTTATATATGTCTAAATTTTAAAAATTTATTGAATAGTTAGTGGAGATCCATTGCATGTGACGGTACGGGACATTTTGAGCAGTTTTGGCAGCAATAGATTTTTTTTTATAGGTTCAAAAAAATAAAAGCTAGAAATTAAATTTTTGATAGCAACAGTAAAAATTTCTCTCACGAACAATGTAGAACATCAAAAGTTAGCCAGTTTAAAAAAACTAATTGAACGACATGCAATAAAATGTCCGTTATTGAACGGGACCTGTACGAGTTCCTTTCAGTCACCGGCATTTCACAGAGTATTCGTTAATTATTTTATTAAAAGCGATAAGTTAAATCTTCTATGGAATTCTTCTGAGAAATTCTTTCTGTTGCTGTCAAAAATTAAATTTCTAGCTGCATTTATAACACAAAATATACTGAACTAGTGGTACCCGCACGGCTTTGCCCGTAATAGAAAAATTAAAAGGTCTTTTGGTTCGCCTGTATATTTACAAATAATGTATGGTGAATTTTCTCGCCAATTGGCTTGTACCCATGTTACGGTTCCACGTTATGATAATTTCGTATCTCGCCAATTGGAGAGGGAAACCAGTTAGGGACCTTCCATATTCCAGGGTGGGACAAGGACTTGAAACTGTCGCCATTCCCATCTTCCTTCAACTTATATATATCAAGTTTTAATTTTTCTTAAGGGGGTTACAGTACCTCAAAAATGATGAAACGATCAAAAAAAATTTTATTGCTTATTTCAAAACAAAAAACTTTTCTGAACACAGGGGAAAAGTTTCAATGTTTTAGTTCAAATATTTAAAAAGTTATGAGTGGTTTTAGGCGATGCTCCCTATGTGCTCTTATTCAAAAGAAAAACTTCAAATTGCTTTTTCTCGATGATGTTTTTTTTTTGTATTTTCATGTCATTAGAATCCCTAAGGATTTTTTTCTATTAAAGATACAACTTTAAAGTAATACTTTTTGCAATTGGAATAACATATTTGACAAAACTGTGCATTGGATAAGCATTTTATAAATTACTCAAATGTTAAACCTTTAAAAACCATTTTTTGTTTTTTTTTTAACTTTGATTTTTTACATAACTAATCACAGAAAATTTTCGAATGAACTCATAAGCAAATGAATGCACAGATTTTTAGAGATGATTATAGTTTTTCAAAAAACGTTTTTTAAATTAGTGCAAAAATAAAAAAGCCTTAGGGATTTTAAAAAGTTGAACATTTCCTCAATGTTTTGAATTTTCAAAAAAAGTTGGCAATATTTTTAAATTTTGAAAATAAATTATTGATTATGAAATAAGTATGCATGTTATGGTTTCAAAGAAATATAAAATTTATATAAATTAAAAGAAATTGCTTGAAAAGTACTGTGGCCCCTTAAAGGGCTGAAATATATTAAATGTGAGCTTATGAACTTAAACCTCTCCGGAGTGCTTCAGGGACTATCTCTAGAGAAATTTTTTTAATTGAAATAAAACCGCAATTAAGGTTGGGGGAAACAAAAATTCTGGCTTCTCTCCCGAATTTAGTTCAAAACTGAAATCAATTTTAGGCTACTTTTAGTGACGCTGGGATAACAAGAAAGATTCAAGGGCTCATTCCAGAAATTTCGACGTCGAAATCCTCAAAAAAAACCTTTTCGAAACCAAATGATTTTTTTTTTAAATTTTTTTGCTACTTTTAAATTGTGCTCTAGAAAATTAGTAATTTTTTTAATGAATTGTGAAAACAGTATTCTTTAAGCCCAAAAAGTACTTTTCCCTACAATTCCACTGAGGCGCCGATGAGGGTGGAGGGGGGATTCTGCAATACTGATAGAGCTTGATAAATATGGAAATAAATGCAAAAACTTTTTTTTTTTTTTTAATTCGTTGCTTTAATTTCGATTTGCGTTTCTACAAATGAATGTATAATTAGTCATACCAGAGTGTTTACTTAAATAAGGTTAAATTAATTCATTATTGAAATGAATGACTTTTGTTTTAATATCTTGCTATATTATAAAATACTGATGGTGTCGCCGCAGCCAATGAAATTATTAAAACGTAATGACGTAGAAAAGTAGTCAAGACTTTATTTCATAATCGACTTTATCTTGTATTAATCTTTATTTTATAAGCATCGCAGAAATTTTCCTGTCGCTCTTTAACTTAGTTTACAATCTGAGGTTATTGGGGGGGGGGAGGGAAATCAGTTGGGGATCTTCCATTTTCCAGGGTGGGGCAAGGACTGGAAACTGTCGCCATTCCCATCTTCCTTCAACTTTTATACATCAAATTTTAATTTTTCTTTAAGGGCTGAAATATATTGTAATGGATCCAGTGCGACTTCCAACTTTCTTGAAAGGACGACACAGTTCTTGAAAAAAACACAGGAAATTTATTTACACTATGTACAGGAAAGATCGTCAACAACTGCTAAATTAATCATCAGCAATTAAGCAAATGTCACTCAACACCGTAAACTCAACGGTTACACACCTTTTTTCTTCCAAATACGAAAAACAACACAGCGAAATGCCTTGCAATAAACAGAGCTAATACACTCTCAGTAGAAATTCTCAATCGAAACTGACTTTTTATCATGCGTAACGGCTTTTTATACACACCGAAAGAGACCTCTCAACTATTCCAGAAAACGCTACACCGTTCTACGCTTTCTTATTTCTTTCATTCACAAATTTTATCATTCAGAAATGAGGAAACCGTATACGTCGGCCGAATGCACGGGGGCTGTATATTCCTTACAAAGAAACTATTTACAGGATTTGTAACAATATTAAATTTGAACTCATAAACTTAAACCTCTCCGGAGTGCTTCAGGGACTATCTCTAGAGAAATTTTTAAAATTGAAATGAAATCGCAATTAAGATTAGGGGAAAAGAAAATTCTGGCTTCTCTCCAGAATTTCGTTCAAAACTGAAATCAATTTTAGGCTACTTTTAGTGACGCTGGGGTAACAAGATTCAAGGGCTCATTCCTGAAATCACGACATCGAAATCCTGAAAAAGAAAACATTTTCAAACCAAATGATTTTTTTTTTCTGAAGAAGGATTTTTTTGGATGGTCCTTTCTCGAAAGTGAAATTTTAAAAATGCATAAGTTGACTGCGCAACTTCAGGCTGTCAGGTAGTAACGTTAAGGAGGGATAAGGACTCCCCCAAGGAAATTTTCCGCAATTGAAGAATTCAAAACGCACTTTGTGCTATTTTTGATGTTAATAGGAGAACGTTCAGGGCATGGAGTGTATCCCCAGGAATATCTTTATGTTGAAATTTAAATAGAGTAACTTTACGCTATCCAGGAATTTTTCTGAAATTGCTGACCTAAAAATGGATTTTTAGGCTCTGTTTGAAGACGTTAGAAAAATAAAAATGGCTGGGAGGGAGCTTGGGAAACTTTAAAATGCGATTCCAATCTATCTTTAGTGATAAAATTTGGACGCTCTCTTTCCAAAAACATATTGTAAAGCTGTATTTGTTGACATTAGATAAGTAGAGGGGGCGGAAGGGGGCTCTGCTGGAATTTGCTTGAAAACTTGAACTCCCTAAAACACTGCTTTAGGCTATGCGTGACTAAGTTGCGAAAAAGGGGTGGGTAAGCGGCTCTCCTTCGGAAATACTCCAAAAAAGAAGTCCTAAAAATGTAATTTTTCCTATTTTTTTGATGGGATTAGGGAAAGATGGGATTCTTACTCAAAAACTTTCCATACTTAAAGGTTTTTAAAGTGCAATTTTAGGCCCTCTTTGGTCCAGGGCATATTTTAATGGGGTTTTTTTGGGCAATTGCCCACACAGTCAAATAAAATTGGCCCCACACTCAAATAAAATTGCCCACCTACATTTTCCTAAATTCTTTTTTTTTTTTTGGTTGAATTTGGTTGTATTAAAATGAAAATGAATAGTTGTATTATAATGAATGAAATTTTAAAAAATTCAAAAACTCAGTGACTGTTTGAACTATTTTAAACGCCGAGTCACAGCGTTTATGTTCTTTACACTCTTTAGCAATAATTTCCCTAATTCCAATTTTCACACCCCAACTCTTTTTTGACGATTATTCAACTAACATAAACTGCACATTTACAATCCCTCCCCCCTCCCCACCTTCCGAGGAAGTTGGAGTTGCCCACACAGTCAAATTTCCTTAAAATATGCCCTGCTTTGGTCTTCCTTGTGAAGTGACCCTCTTTTAATCAGCGCTTGGTCGCTGAGACCATCTAAAGTTATCGCTCGGTATATGGACCCCGTATTGCCCCTCTCCCATATCTGTCACTCGGAAATACCTCCACTTCACTTTCACTACATTTAAAAAGTTGTTAAAGTTTAAGGGCCAACTCTAATCCGGCGGGCTTGTTTTCTTCCCGTTGCTTAGGACCGAACCATGAAAGATATACTTCACATTTATGTATATGGATGAAAGTTGAATTCTCAAGCCAGTTTCAATACGAAGTCTGTTGCAGTATTTTTTTTTTTTTTTTTTCAACCCATAAGTTGAGAACCCCGTTTCACATGGAAGTGGTATGAAAATCTTAAAAACTGCACCAAAAATCAGCTTGATGTTAATTTGTGGTACAATGAATAATAATCAAATGCATTTTTGATATAAGTATCGTATGCTTAGACTAGCATGGTTGAAAGTTTTGTATTAAGAAATAAATAGGTTTTTAATTCTCTATTCATTTCGATATCGTCTCTGCTACTCATGCAGAAAATACTAAACAAAGGCTCCTCTGAATTTTTTTTTTCTTACATGGTTAATTTGAATATTCTCTGGAATTTGCTTTTCCTCAGAACAAGATTTAAGGAAGACAGATTTAGAGTGACAAAAATAAAATCCTTTTCTTGTTAAATATATATTTTGTAAAATAATTTTTCTAATTGTTTTATCGTAAAGTTTATATTTTTTAATGTAACTTCTTCAAGTACATTCAATGTTTTCTTTTACAATCATTAAATTTTCATTTCTTTTTAATTTATTAGAATTAAATAAAAGAAATTTTGCATGAGCATGAACATTATTTTTATTTACATATTTCATGAAATACGTTTTCAAACTATAATTATAAATCCGCTATCGCACTGAATTGTTTAATGTCAGGAGTTAGTTAAATGAATCTAGCAAACTGATTTAATAATTACTAAATATTTTACTTCAGAAATTTTTTTTCAGTACTTAAGTTTGAAACATTTAATTCATAAAAGTGAATAGCTATCTGTTACATAATTTTGAAATGGCAGATATTGCCCATTGAACAAGCTTTTGACATTTTTAATGGTCAGATTTTTGACAAGAAAGGTAGCCCATAGTTTAAATCGCATAGACCGGTCCAATATGTTAATCGCCTAACAGTCCTATACTTATACTTAAAAGTTTTTTTTTTTTAATGTAGTGTAATTCTAAGATTTTTTTTCATTTATTTTCAGTTATAACCAAGGTTACAAGTTGTTGGAATTCAACAAGTGACAGACATTGGTGCCACTCGTACACACTTTTGTCACTGCTCTCGTCTGCGGGACTCATGTCTAAGTGATCGTCTGGTGAAATGCAGCGGTGAGAAAATTTGACTAAACTTGAAGTTTATGGTTTGGAAAGAGTTGTATGCATTCCTTTTCCAACTGAGAAAACAGCAAGCAGCAGACTAATTCATATTGTATGAAGTGCGGGGTGCTCTAATTGCGGATTCTCTTTTTGTGATAAGGAAAGTAAAAGCCTCAAGCTTGCATGCATTCAAGTTCTTGCAGTCGTAGTTCATTTATCTTTTACCAATCCGTTAAAATTGAAGTATATGCACATAAAGGAAAAAAGCTCTTAATTTAGAAAAGATTTATTCTCCTGCTACAAAAGTTTGCTGGAACAAAGCTGATCAGCTGTGAACCATAATCAGAAGTGCAAATCAAGAGGGGTCAACTTTGCCGTCTCATACGAAATTTCTCATTTGATCTCTTGAACACAGTTAACCTTGTTTTGTGTAATCACCAGTGTCATGTGTAAAAAGATTGTGTGTTATTTGCATTTCTTTTTACTTTGTTTGCACAACCGTGTGGAAAGTTAAATTTACTTAGCACTGACGCATACAAAGTACTCTTCTTTGGAATTAAAAAGAATGCATTCAATTACATTGAAGTTGAAATATCAGTACATGCAAAAGATATCATTGACATGAAACCTCGACCCTTTCGGAAAACTCCTTGCTTTGGAAACTGAAAAGAGAATATTGAAAATTGTAAAAAAGGTGTGTGTGCAGGAGATTTTATTGAGAACTTACTGTACCATATACCCATTATATCTCTTTGAAAAAAAGTTTGTGTCTATTTTAAGACAAGACCCTCACTATTAACTTTCAAAGCAAAGTATGGTAAAAGGCACTCTGGTAAACTGAAGCAAAAAAAAAAAAGGACGAAAAAAATTGATTCTCAGTGGAGAAAACGTCCCCTTCTGGGACGTATCTAAGAAAAGTAAAACGCTTGTTTTATTTTTTAAAGCCCATTTTAAACCTTAATTTATGAATTAATTCCCACCTTTCTAAGCGCTTAAAGACTGATGCAACTTTTCCCTCTTTGTAAAAAGCCAAAATTTTAATCTTATCAAAAAACCTTTCGTATTCATTCACGATGGCTTATCAGTCTGAGATTCATCATGGCTCTAAAAACAAGTATTTGTGCGAATTTTGTTCAAAGGCATTTTCTTGCACTTCACATTTGATGAGACATCTGAGAACCCATACTGGAAAGAAACCATATTCCTGTGAACAGTGTTCAAAGGCATTTTCCGATACTTCACACTTAATGAGACATCTGAAAACCCATACTGGTGAGAAACCGTATTCCTGTAAACATTGTTCAAAGGCATTTTCCCAAGCTTCACATTTAATGCGACATCTTAGAACCCATACTGGAGAGAAACCATATTCCTGTGAACGTTGTTCAAAGACATTTTCCGACTCTTCAAATTTATTGAGACATCTGAGCACCCATACTGGCGAGAAACCGCATTCCTGTGACCATTGCTCAAAGGGATTTTCTAGGCCTTCCGATTTAAAGAAACATATGAGAACCCATACCGGCGAGAATTCGTATTCCTGTGAACAGTGTTCAAAGGCATTTTACAGCACTTCAAATTTAAAGAAACATCTGAGAATCCATGCTGGCGAAAAACCGTATTCCTGTGAATATTGTTTTAAGGCATTTTCTTTCACTTCACATTTAATGAGACATCTGAAAACCCATACTGGTGAGAAACCATATTCCTGTAAACATTGTTCAAAGACATTTTCTGAGAATTCGCATTTAATGAGACATCTGAGAACCCATACTGGCGAGAAACCATATTCCTGTGAACGTTGTTCAAAGACATTTTCCGACCATTCACATTTATTTAGACATCTGAGAACCCATACTGGCGAGAAACCATATTCCTGTGAACAGTGTTCAAAGGCATTTTCCCAATCTTTCCTTTTAATGAGACATCTGAGCACCCATACTGGCGAGAAACCGCATTCCTGTGACCATTGCTCAAAGGGATTTTCTAGGCCTTCCGATTTAAAGAAACATATGAGAACCCATACCGGCGAGAATTCGTATTCCTGTGAACAGTGTTCAAAGGCATTTTACAGCACTTCAAATTTAAAGAAACATCTGAGAATCCATGCTGGCGAAAAACCGTATTCCTGTGAATATTGTTTTAAGGCATTTTCTTTCACTTCACATTTAATGAGACATCTGAAAACCCATACTGGTGAGAAACCATATTCCTGTAAACATTGTTCAAAGACATTTTCTGAGAATTCGCATTTAATGAGACATCTGAGAACCCATACTGGCGAGAAACCATATTCCTGTGAACGTTGTTCAAAGACATTTTCCGACCATTCACATTTATTTAGACATCTGAGAACCCATACTGGCGAGAAACCATATTCCTGTGAACAGTGTTCAAAGGCATTTTCCCAATCTTTCCTTTTAATGAGACATCTGAGCACCCATACTGGCGAGAAACCGCATTCCTGTGACCATTGCTCAAAGGGATTTTCTAGGCCTTCCGATTTAAAGAAACATATGAGAACCCATACCGGCGAGAATTCGTATTCCTGTGAACAGTGTTCAAAGGCATTTTACAGCACTTCAAATTTAAAGAAACATCTGAGAATCCATGCTGGCGAAAAACCGTATTCCTGTGAATATTGTTTTAAGGCATTTTCTTTCACTTCACATTTAATGAGACATCTGAAAACCCATACTGGTGAGAAACCATATTCCTGTAAACATTGTTCAAAGACATTTTCTGAGAATTCGCATTTAATGAGACATCTGAGAACCCATACTGGCGAGAAACCATATTCCTGTGAACGTTGTTCAAAGACATTTTCCGACCATTCACATTTATTTAGACATCTGAGAACCCATACTGGCGAGAAACCATATTTCTGTGAACACTGTTCAAAGGCATTTTCCCAAACTTCACATGTCCTGAGGCATCTGGGAACCCATACTTGAGATTTCAAGAGACATGCTGGCGAGAAACTGCATTCCTGTGAACATTGCTCAAAGCCATTTTCCAACACTTCAGATTTAATGAAACATCAGAGAGCCCATACTGGCGAAAAAACTCATTCCTGTGATCAATAATCTAATACCTTTTCCGTTGCTTCATATTTAAAGATACATATGAGTCAGTGAGAAGCAAAGGGGTGTAAGTGGCAAAATTGAAAATTTCGAGATAACCAGTACACATAGTAGGTGAACCTCTCTTCTGCCTTGGGGCAAGAGATGGTGCTAGTGGCCCTGGTGGGAGCTGCTGTACAGCAGGATTTAGAAACAAAATTTCAATGAAAGCCACCCTAAGACGTTATCTTTAAACGCGTTTTACTCAAAACTGGAAAATGTCCACTTACTTCCCTTTTTTTCTCACTGCCTTATGTGAGAATCCATACTGGAGAGAAATTTTTTTCTCTTTAGGTTATTTAAAGCAAATTTCCAGCTCTTCATATTTGGTGTACCATAGTGGCACAAAACCACATTTCTGTAAAGTTTGGTTAAAGGAAGGTTTGTAACTAGCAAACCTTAAAGTATACTTGAGAAACTGTACTGGAGAAAAGTCATTTTCCTTTGAAGTTGTTTCTAGTACTTTTTGCAACTTGTGCACCTGAAAGCATTCTTGAAAATATAAAATGGCTATACTATAGAAAAGCCATTTTCCGGTTATGCTTTTCTAAGGAATTTTCTGTACAAGGGAACCTAATAAAATATTTGAATCCATTTTCATAATATTCCATGTTCTTTTGAAGCGTGACCTAAAATGAAATCTCCACTGACAAGCCTGGAAAACGTTTCAGAATTTATAATGTTAAAAAGTCTTGTTATCACTCCTAAGAAATGTTCGGAAAGCACCCATAACCCCTCTTTAGAATTCATTTTGGCCAAAATCAAAATTTCTGCTTGACGTGTGTATTGTATTCCTGTGATTATTATAGTAATCCTCAAGTTTTTTTTTTTTTTTTTTTTGAGCAATCACATTGCTTATTGTTCTCATTTGACTGTTTTTGGCATCCTTTGATTTTTCCCGCCGCCTCCCTCTGCAGCACCATCGTTGACCGGCCTCACGATGCTGCTCTTCTAGCGAAAACCATCTCCAGGTTGCGTCCATATCCTACACACACAAGCATACACACTCATGCCTACACACAGACACAAACACAAGCCTACATACACACACACTCGTGATTGCGAAAAACAATTTGAATTCCAGATGTCCAAATTCAATTTTTTTTTTTTTTTTTTTTTTTTTGTCCGTCGACCAGCAGTACTAACTGAACACTTGAGAACCTATAGTGGCAATTCACCGTTTTGTTGTAACTCGTTTGAAGTCATTTTTTTTTATTGACGATACTTGAAGGTACAGTGAAGCCTGTGCAAGTTTACCACCTGCGGTGCAACACTACAGTTAACAACAGTGTGGTTAACTTATAGAAATTGGTATATGTGATATAGGACTAGTTCTGTACCTGCCTATGGTGGTCAACTTCGGTTATTAGCTCTCGAGGGTGGTCAATTATACCTGTTTTACTGTACTTTGAAATACCATGCGGACAAGAATAATAGTCATTTGTTTTAAAGACATTTTCTACTTTTCTAGTATTGATTACTTATGATTGATTCTATTGTCTATAACTTCATAAGTTTCATTCATTTCATAAATCTGATTAACACCACCGTTTTCCCCCCATCAAAGTCCATTTTTTGAAAATGCCCCCCCCCCACCCATTTTTTTTAGTTTTCGACAGTTTTATAGCTGTTATTTTCAGCTAGAAATTGTCATGATGCCAGTTTTTTTTTCCTTCTTGGCATGGACAGAAGTCTTTATCTTATTTTCCAATCACATGTTGTGAGCCTGCATGTTCGCAAAGCATGACAAAAACATTTTAGCTTTATAAAAACGGAAGAAAATGTCAATCAGTTTTGTCAGAAAATTTCGCGAAAATACAAGACGATGATAAAGATTTGTAAGCATTTCACAAATATTTTAACTTTTTACTGCTTTCGGCATAAGGAAATCCTGGCCAATTCTTATCTGGCTGAGAAAAACTTATTACAATTGTGCATATAGAAAGTTTTCATAAAAATTCAAAGCAGAATTACTTGGAAGGGGAAAACACTAAATGATTTGGTATTACATACCGAGAGTTGATCAATTTAATCAATGATAAAATATTTGACACTTTCGGAGAATTAACCAAGGGAATTAAAAAGGAAAAAAGCAGTTTCGTGTACTAGAAAAGGCAGAAAATTGTTTGAAAATTCCTTCTGAAAACAAAGCATATAACTTTAAGAAAATTCGTGCGTGGGAAAAAAATATTTACTACAGATAGCTTATTACAATTGCTAATGTCATGACAATTTAATCAGCAATAATATCTGTAAACCCATATTTTACATTATAAAAAGTCTCCTCAACATTTCTATGACGATTTAACTACAATCAGAACTATCAAAACCAAACAACATTCAATCACATAAAGTCAATTGATTACCATTAGTCAAACAATGAAAATTATTGTCAATTTATCCCCAATTAAGGGGGTCCGGGACACAAAAATCCTCAAATTTTGCAATTTTTTTTTATAATTTGAAAAATTGCTCCGTTTTTTTCTGCTTAAGAAGACGTTTGAATCTTGTTTCTACCTTAAATAGAACGAAAGTTATAGTTATTTTTGTTGCATGCATCTAACGAATGTGTACATAACTTTAAAACTTTAAACGCGTTTTTCTCCATGATGCAATTTTTCCCCATTTCTTGCATTCAAACTCTTATAAGTCAGGAACCGATAGAGATAAAGTAATGAAACTTGGAGCACATCTTTTTCAAGCAATTTACTTTAATTTTTATTCGGCGAATTTGAAAAAAACGTTTACTGCAAAAATTATGATTTTTTTAAAAAAAAGTATCTTTGAATTTTTCGAAATTTTTCTTCAAATATTTTTTATTTTTTATTGAATCAATATTTTTAAAATCGCCGAATAAAAATTAAAGCTTAGATATTTGTGCATACTTTTTTGAAAAAAAAAATGAAAATTGACCTACAATATTTTGAGTTATAGCAATTTAAAGCAACCCCATTTTTTTGAAAAAAACTAATTAAATTTAAATAAAACATATTTTTTTTTCATATTTATGTTATGATTTTGATTATTAAACAAATGATGAATCAGTTCAAAAAATTTCAAAACTCTAAAGTACATGATAAAAAAATTTTCAAAATGTGTCCCGGACCCCCTTAAGGGCTACTACAGAGCTGAATGAATGTATTGGAAAACAGTTTCTGACTCATTTGAAGGCTACTACACATTTATTAAATGTTGCAGTTAGTGAAAAAGTCAAAGTTAGTCAGTGAAAGTTAGTCAAAGTCATTTTCTGACAATTCACATTTAATGAGACATCTCGTTGAGGGCGAAGTTAGTCTGCGTTTTTAGAACTTCAACTTCGAAAAGTCGGGCAGAAGGATGATTGATTTAGCTCTTTTTAAAAAAAAAAAATCGATAGGGGCGAAGTTCAAAAAGTCCCATTCCTTTCATTACCCTATCTGCAACAAATATAGCCGAAAATGGCATTTTTAAGGTTTCGATTTCTAAAAATTTTCGCAGAAGTGCCCCAGAACTTTTTTCCCCCGTAGCATGACCAGAGACCGTCTAAAACTGCGTCCTTAGGCCTACAATTTCAAAAAATTTCCGGGGGTTTTCTCCCGGACCCCCCTCCTCCATCAGAAGCGAGAATTTTTTAAGAGTGCCCTCTTAAAACTATTTTTTAGTTGTGCCCTAAGAGGACGGAATGAAGTCCTTGCCCCACCTCGGAAAAAAAAGAGAAGATCAGGGCACTATTGCCCCCCCCCCCGCAAAAAAAATTGAAACTACAAAAAAAGTGTGGCGGCGGGGAGCTAATCTCGGCTATATGGACTTGGGCTACCTCCAAAATAAAAACGTATATACGCCACTGCTGTTATATTTGTAGAAACTCTTGTTTAAGGGGTTACAGTACCTCAAAAATGATGAAACGATAAAAAAAAAATTATTGCTTATTTCAAAAGTAAAACTATTCTGAACACAGAGAAAAAGTTTCATTGCTTTAGTTCAAGTATTTAAAAAGTTATGAGTGTTTTTAGGCCATGCTCGCTACGTGTTCTTATGCAAAAGAAAAACTTTAAACTGCTTTTTCTCGATGATGGTATTTTTGTTTTTTTCATGTCATTAGAATCTCTAAGAATTTTTTTCTATTACTTTCTACAATTGGGATAACATATTTGAAAAAAAGTGCATTGGATAAGCATTTTATAAATTACTCAAATGTTTAGAGCATGTTAAATCTTGAAAAACCAATTTAAAAAAAAAAACTTTGATTTTTACATAATTAATCACAGAAAATTTTCTAATAAACTCATAAGCAAATGAATGCACAGATTTGTAGAGATAATTATAGTGATCGTTTAGAAAAAAAAATTTTTTTTAATTAGTGCAAAAGTAAAAACGCCTTAGGGATTTCAAAAAATTGAAAGTTTCTTCAATTTTTTGAATTTTTAAAAAACGTAGGCAATATTTTTAAATTTTGAAAATAAACTATTGATTAAGAAATAAGTATGCATGTTATGGTTTCAAAGAAATATGAAATTTACTTAAATTTTAAAAAAATGTTTGAAAGGTACTGTGACCCCTTAACGTTAATCTTTCACATAAATCTGTAAAAGACATCACTTGAAAACTTGTCTTCTCGCTCATACTACTTACGATCATCCTAGTCATCCAAGTGTGACAATGAGAGATACGAAAATATTTTGCAACGCAAACCACTCGGGGAAACTGACTCTAAGTAGTGTATATTGCTAAATTACTAGGATTTGCTATGATAGAGTATATTGAGCACATTTGTTTCAAAAATAACTTTAAAAAATTTTAAAACATATTTAAGCAGGGGGGATAGTGGATTAAGTAAAGTTTTCTGAAGACAATGAAATTTCCGGAAACTATGAGGAAGCTTGATCCCCCCCCCTCCAGTAAAAACTATTCAAATATACATACAAAGATCATTGGGGGGAGGGGAATGTTTATTAATTATTTTTTTATTATTATTTTGAAATAATTTTCATTTTTAGAATGTGTTGTCAGTCCAAAACTTCCCGAAACAGCAAATCTAAATTTTTGGATAACAAACTACTCTGATTTAAAGATTTAAATGAAAAAAAAAAGTTTTGAGCTTTTTTAATTAGTTTGAAATTTCAAATAAAGTAAACAAAATAATAACAGTATTAAAACAATATGTTCTAATCCAACAGATGCAGAGATTGCACTTAGTGGTGCGAGATCTGTGGCGCAACTATGGGGGTGCTCCCCCCCCCCTCCCTTCCTAGACACGTATGTCCGAAAAATATGCACAAAAAGAGGGAAAAAATCGCAAAACAGTTCTTTCCTAGAAAGCAATAAAGTACGGTTTTCCTCTGAAAAGTATGTTAAAAAATTACCTTCAACTCCTCCCCCCTCCCCATCTGCCAACAGCACCATTAAAGATCGTCTAAGCTCTAAAATATCGTTTTAGGACAAGAATGAAAAAAAAAATCAAAAAGTCCCTGAAGGCCATTTTAATTCCTGATGTAACCAAAAATGGCCGACAATCGCGTTTTAATGACTTCAATTTAGAAAAATTTCCAAGGGCAGGTCCTTGAAATTTCCCTCCCTCTAGAGCTAATTTTGAACATTCTGGTACCTACGCATCTTTTTCCCCACTTCATCATCTAAGATCGTTTGAAATTGAATTCTTGAAACTTGTTGACAAAGTTGATAAACACGTAGTCGTTAACAAAAAACTTCTGGGGAGCAACTAAACACCATCTTTTTCCATAACGGTACCAAAAAGTCTACAATCACGCTTTGGAGATTTTAATTTCGAAAAATTTCCGATGGGAGGGTCCTCGAAACTTACCTCCCCTTAACATTACCAAGTTCGTCTGGAATTAATTGCGTTAGTAGAGCTACAGCTTCAGAAGAAAAAAAAATGTTGATGATTTCTCCTGACATTGTTGAAGATATTCGAAAAATGTCGTTTTTGGAACTTGTATTTCAAAAAATTGCTGGACGCCGGCCCTAACCTTGCCAAAGACAACCAACTATTGCGTTTTTGACTTCAAAATTTGAAGCATTTCTGAGGGCAGGGAAAACGAACCTCCCCTCCAACTAACACCACAAAGATTGTTTAGAATTGCATTTTTAAAGCTACAAATTCGGGAAAAATACATCTTACATGAAAATAAAACACACACACACATAGAAGCTCTATAATTTTATTTCAGTTAATAAAAATATAGTATACTAATTACATTGACTCTTGTTCGCTGAAAATGTGCATGAATAATTTATTTTTAAAAAATCAAAAAAATTAGGTAATTAACACGCTTTTATTAGCTTCACCTGTATGTATCTTGTAACGGTTCGTATGTATGTATCTTGCAACGGAATCTTGCAGCTCAAATTTCGCCCACTTCCTGCGATCGGATTCTTTTGAAATTTGGCACGCGACCTCAAACCCGATGTCAATGAAATAATCTATAATCGAATTAATTAATGAACTCTTTTAATTGTTAGTTTCCTCCAATTTTAATCAATATTTTGGTAAAAATCCAACAATGTGAAAAAGGAAAAATTAAAAAAAAAAAAAAATATTAAAAAACGCTCGCAAAATTATTTTAAAATATCTACAAAAACCTTTAATTTTTCTGCATCAGACAAAATTTGTTCACATGTTCCAAGGTAATTAGAACATGAAATACAATTGTTTTTCACTAATTTCATGCCAAAATTTAGGTGAGCCTTCAATTGGAAATTCATTGCTGATCAGACCATTGGTGAGCAAAACTTTTATTCAAATGCATCTCAAGTTTCCAAAGTAATATAAATATGATTTCCGCAAACATACATCGATGACTCACAATAGCTTCCCATCGGGGTGCCCTTGTCTTAACTTTAAGATATTACCTCGTACTTGTTTTATAAAAAATTTCGTCAATTCAACTTTTAGGAAAAGAAGTAATTGCAATTTTGCCTGATAATTCTCCAACATAAGAATAAAAAACAGAGAAATAAAATAATAGTTCAACAAACTAAAGAAACACGCTTTCGTAGCAAAATGAACTAAAAAGTGAAAAATGATCTTTGGATAATAGTAGTTGACCAATCACTTAATTTTAATGTAATACAAAAAAGCGTGGGAGGTTTCTTATCAGTTGTCTTGAATTTCTTCCTTTTGTTGTCCATGCAAAATGTAAATAAACAACACCCCACGCTTTTTTGTATTACATTAAAATTAAGTAATTGGTCAACTACTATCATCCAAAGATTATTTTTCACTTTTTAGTTCACTTTGCTACGAAAGTGTGTTTTTAGTTTTTTAAACTATTATTTTATTTATGGTAAAGTTTAAGTAAATATATGGGGAAAAGTGCCGCCCCGCCCCCAAATCATGCCGCCCTGGGCTATAGCCCAGTAATACGTAAATACGACACTGCATAGCTCGGTCTACTCTTATTATTGGTCTACGGTATGAATCCTAAAGTGTTTCTTCAAGCCAGAACTGCCAGAAAATGTTTTTGAACAATGGTCGCACGCATAAGGCTTTTCACCGGTATGGGTTAGCATGTGTCTCTTCAACTGCGTAGGCCAAGAAAATGCCTTTGAGCAACATTCACAAGAGTACGGTTTTTCCCCGGTATGGGTTCGCAAATGTTGCTGCAAATTCACAGACTGGGTGAATGCTTTTGAGCAGTGTTCGCACGAAAACGGTTTTTCGTTAGTGTGGGTTCTCATGTGCATCACTAAACTTGTAGAGTGGGCAAATGTCTTAGGACAGTGTACGCAAGCATGGGCCTTCTCGCCAGTGTGAACTAACATGTGTCGCCGCAAGTGTCTAAAGTCCGAAAGCGTCTTCGAACACTTTTCGCACGTCGGTTTCTCGCCAGTGTGGTCTCTTTTATGTATCTTAAGCTGGGTATTACTAGAAAATGTCTTTGAACAATGTTCGCACGAATATGGTTTCGCGCCAGTGTGGACTCTCATGTGTGAAGTTAAAGTTGAAGAGTGAGCGAATGCCTTAGAACAATGTTCGCACACATGGGGTTTCTCGCCGGTATGAATTACCTTATGTCGCTTTAAGCAAGTATAGTCAGAAAAAGTCTTTGAACAAAGTTCGCAAGAATATGGTCTTTCGCCAGTGTGGACTCTTGCATGTGCCTTTAGTTGTGAAAGGAAAGTAAAAGTCTTTGAGCAATGTTCGCACGGATATGGTTTTTCGCCAGTGTGGCTTCTCATGTGTGAAGTTAAAGTTGAAGAGAGAGCGAATGCCTTAGAGCAATGTTCGCACACATGGGGTTTCTCGCCGGTATGAATGACCTTGTGTCGCATTAAGCATGAAGAGTAAGAAAATGTCTTTGAACAAAGTTTGCAAGAATATGGTTTTTCGCCAGTGTGGACTCTTGCATGTGCCTTTAGTTGTGAAAGGAAAGTAAAAGTCTTTGAGCATTGTTCGCACGGATATGGTTTTTCGCCAGTGTGGCTTCTCATGTGTGAAGTTAAAGTTGAAGAGAGAGCGAATGCCTTAGAGCAATGTTCGCACACATGGGGTTTCTCGCCGGTATGAATGACCTTGTGTCGCATTAAGCATGAAGAGTAAGAAAATGTCTTTGAACAAAGTTCGCAAGAATATGGTCTCTCGCCAGCGTGGACTCTCATGTGTGACATTAAAGTTGTTTTCAATCAGAAAGAGTGTGGTAGTTCTCCACTATGGTTTTGACATTTGTTGGTACGAATATTTCTCAAAAATGTTTACAAAGTTTCAAAACCAAATTTAGAGCAGTGTAAAACATATATTTTTTTACAGCAGAAGCCATTCATAAATGTTTTATGAGACAGCAAGTCTTTTCAAAGTAGAGTCACAGAAACTTACGTTAGGACATCATTTAGTTAAAAGACGCTTACATCTCCAACGTGATAGGGGCAACAATCTCCCGAAGAGAGACTTCTACTTTATTCTGACCACTTATTTTTTAAAGATTTTTTGTCCATATCACAAAATAAAAAGACCTGAATGCTGCATAGAAATTTTTTTTCAGACAAGTGGGGCGCACTAAGATCTTAAATCTTTTAACATAATCGAAATACTCTTTCAAATGCGTAAAGCAGAAATTATTCAGTGCAATTCTATACATGAGTATGAGATAATTTTCTGTAAACTTATGCTGCACATGATAAGAAGAACAACCGAAAGAAACAGAGACAGTCTTTATCGCATGGAACTGATGTGCACCCTGAACGTTTCGTTATATTTTATAAAGATAAACCTTCAACTTTGATCTCTTTTAGGTCAAAATAATGGAATATACCACGTGTAACTGCGGGTTAACAATATCTTGCGTATCTCTTCTTTTGTTAGCAAGAAATATAAAACTCGCAGTTTCTGTAACAAAAGAGTACGTTCAATTCAATTATTTTCCACGACTGTCACTTGCTTCAATGAGGGACAATTTGAAACACATGGGAAACAAAAGCAACTGCTAACCAGTGTTCATGAAATATTTTCATAGGCACATTCTAAACTGCAAAAGTTTCTCAAGAGATATTTAAATAACTACAAGAAGAAATGGCCAAAATCTCAAATTTGAATGATTACATTACTGGACTAGTTCTTGGCAAAACATTGCGAAAAAGACAACGGGTTTTTAGCATCATACACATGCATACCAGTTTCAACTTTCTGTTTTGCTTGACCATCTCAGCTGAGGAAACAGGTCTTCATCTTATGTCTTGAAATTCAGAAAAAGAGTACTTGAGTAGCGTCTCTCAGAACATTTATTTCAATAAGTTCTTCGGATGTATGTGCAGAGGAGGATTTGTGTTGTTAGAGTTAATCCCACTTGTTCAAGTCCGATGTCACACAATTCAGATTACTGCTGAAAATAATGAAAAGAATTAGAATATAAAATAAATATATTGGGTAGGAGGAGGATAAACTGATCATTAAGGCTCGGATTTTGCTGTCATTTGCTCTTTTTTTTTAAATCTTCCATGGCATTTTTAAAGACTTTTAAAGGCTTTTTTTAAAAATTTTTAGAGGGTTTTTTTCTTCATATGAATGCATTTGTTTCTAACATTTTAGGGCATTTTAAACACTTTAAGAAATTTTGTAGTAAGTTACAGCCCTAAGCCATTGCTAAGGCAGAAATACTTAAAATACACCACCAGCTCACTTATTCCATCCGAGGACTAATTCTACATTAGTCTCTGACTGACTGGTGGATACTGACTGGTGAAATAACTGAGCTGGTGGTGTATTTTAAGTATTTCTGCCTTAGCCCTGGCTTAGGGTGTAACTTACTACAAAATACCATGCTTTGCCATTAATCTTTAAGTTGAACCGCACCACTGCTGCGGTCACTCATCTGGTGTGCTAATTCTATATTAGCTACCAGTTTGTTTGGCACTCTTGGCTTCCGTAAGAAGTTTTTCATCTCCAGCTCAGTCAGTTTCCTATGCCGGGCTGATGAGTGCTAATAAGCACGAAAGTGCAGCCCTCGGCTGGAAATGACTGAGCTGGCGGTGTATTTCATGTATCAGTAACTTTATTACGAGCAATAAATTATTTACTGCAGCACATGACTTTTCTCAAAAAATCGTATGGCTCCAGCAAAATATCCTCAAAAAAGGTATATTTCAATTTAAAAAAAAATTCCGTACTAGTAAAAGTCCGAAGAACATCTGAGGGAAATTACAGAAATGCATCTTAATTACGCGATTGAAAAAAAAAGTTAAACACAGCGGCCTCTGAGATCTAACGTCCCGTTTTGTCCTTCTCTCTGATTTCCCGTTACAGGTTAAACTATAAAACAATGATTTGCACAATTTTAAAACACTTAATTAAAACACAAACATTTACGTGTGGAATTGTTTCATAAAACAATTTAAAAAATTGATTGCAATTATTTTAATTGTGAAAAGCAATTAACGTACATTAATCTAACTAAATTAATTGCAAAGTACAATAGTTTAATTACAATTAATTTAATTGCAATTAATTTTTTTAATTGGTCCAGGTCCATAGACCTGCAGGCCCGTGTGTTGACCGGGCTCTGATTTTAACTACACAAGGTTATACGCATAATATTTACAAACACAACCAGATCTGAAATTAATTTTAGTTGAATTTGAACAAATATTTTCGGGAGAAAAAAAATGCAGCATTATGTTAAAACGTTCTCTTAACGGAAGAATATGAAAACTTACATGATGGAAATGCCAAGATTTACACTTTAAAGCTGTTCCATATTCTTAGATCGAAACATACGGTCGAACGAATCAAACCAACTACTTTATATTTCCCTTTTAACACTTAAAACACAAAAGGATGAAATTAAAACTTGAAGCAGAACTCTTTTTAACGATGCATTTATCCCCAATTCACCCCAAAGAACAAAATACTTATTCAAGTCTGCCATGGAAGTCCATAAAGTCAAAACAACATAAATAATGGCGATTTTCTGACGGTTGTAAGTAAGCAGCGAAGATAAGTAGAAAATCGAAAGGGAAGAGTACAAAATGTATGGAGTAAAAATGTCTTTCAATTTGAACTGAGCTGTTTAGCGAGCTGGAGTGACATCTTCACCGCAGGCTGAGAGACGTTAGACTCGGGGCCGTGGTAGCCCGATCGGTAGAGTGTCGGATTCGGGGCTGGAGGGTCCTGAGTTCGAACCTCGATGGTCGAAGATCCACCGTCGTCATTAAAGGTGACTGGGAGACGTTAAATATGCTCGTGGTCTCAATGTCCTCCAAGTGAAACGATACCTCTGGGGGTGCTAGCACCAGGTAGCTATTAGCTCCTGGTCTAGTTCTAAATTCACATTAACTGTTCGATCCGGTGATGGTGCTGCCATCTATCAGTATAAAAAATAATGGAGGCAAGGCACTTAGTATGCAGTCCTCGACATAAATACAGTTGTAGTCAGTTGTGACTCGGAATCGTATTCCTCAGACGCTAGACTCGATTAGAGTCCCTACTCTAGACTCGATGATTCATTGATTCGCAACTCCAGCGCTCGACTACACTACCTTGCGGTGATTTATAAAATTAATGAAAAAGATAAAACATCGCGTTCCAAGTGTGTCTGTTGGTAAACATAGGCAGTTTGTTATGAGTATTTATTAACGCATTCGATGTGTCCTAGATTGCTTTCAGCAGCAGAAATTGTTTCGTCCCGTAATGATATTCTCGTGCTTCTCAAAATAATGTTAGTTTTCATTATTTTCCTCTAAAAAGTGAGTTGATTGTCGTAAATGGCGAAAACGTAAACACAAGAAAACTCTGGATTAACAAACTTCGCATCTGCTGAAATTAAAAATAAATATGCTCGTCTGTTCGAAGCTTTTTTATTTTATTTTATTTATTTTTATTTTACTTTATTTATTTTATTTATTTATTTATTTATTTATTTTGAAAGAGGATAACGTTATACCAAGTAAATTTTTTATTGTTTTGTGTGAATTTGTAAGAATATAGTTTTTTTTCCCTTAAGCTCGAAAGAAGGATTTAATAACATTAGCAGAAGAATTCGGGCTTTCATCTCGGCCTAGTTTAAAAATTATTTATTTAACTAAACTTAGTTTCCTCCAGCATTTAGCTAGAATGGACAGTATGCAAAATATTTTCTTGAATATATTATCGTAGAACGAAAGGAAAAATGTTTAACCGAGAAAGAAATTTGAACTAGCAAAAAACAAAAGTCAAGAATTTTCATCACCAAAATAGTGCGCCAACTTTACTTCATTGCTTACATTCTCAGCTGAAGCGTTTCCCCAAAAATTTGTTTAGGGTTATGGTTTTAGTATTGTGTGAGCAAAGAACACTTGGCGAGATGTCGCATGTCAGTTAAACCATTTTTATTGTTTATCATGAGTGGAATAAAATGGTAGAAAGATTACAGAATTCGATAAGTTAAAAGAAATAATGGTAGATCAATTTAAGAAAAAAACTACAAGCATAAATATCCGTGAGAATTTCGTTGATGATTTGCATAGCATAACAGAATTAAATCATAATTCAGAAATTATAAACATACGAAACAGAAAAATTTAAAATCAAGCGATTCGGCAACTTGAGAAAAATATTTCAGCTACAAATGCAAAACAGTTAGCGCTAGCCAAGCAAAGCAAAGAAGTATCATCTTCTTCTTTTGATAATAATTCGTAATATATAATTAAATGATCTGGAATTAAATGTTGTTCTTGTCAGTCTTATGGCCACACTGAAAATGTAGTTCTATCAAGAATTAATAAATATCCAATTCAACATCGTGGAAATGGCGGCTTAGAACTACGAATTCGGTAATTTGGATCAATTTCTGATGTTTAGTAATGCTTTTTGAATTCTCATTTCTTTCTACGTGGGCCAGAATATTCACAAGACTTTAAAAATTAACCTAAAAAGAATAAAACAAAAAAATCATGCATATAAACAAAAATTACTAGGCTTATTAGCATTTTCTACGCTACGGCATGCGCTTGTTTTACCTTTTTCATCCGCCATTAGACGGTGGCTGCAGTGCCCCCTATAGTTTGTTGAAGTTGTGAATTACACCCGCTAACAGGGTCAGATTATATTCAGAGAGTTGGTGACATGTTCGAGGAAGATATTTTAGGCCCTGTGAAACCTGAAAAATTGAATAATCTGAAACCAAGCCCGGATCTATAAATTTTAGACCTCCCTGCAAAAATTAGCAGTCCCCCGAATTGTCGACTGCATGTCTGCACCACTGAGAGCCACGGGCCCCTTAGTACGAACTCCCTCCCCTCCCCACACACACACTGCGGATACGTAGATCCCGGCCTGCTGAAATCGAGAGTCTGCCATGCCGTTTACTGTTATTTTGCCACTGTTAGGGTTTCCAATCCCGCGCCAATCTCAGTCCCGCAGGATTTCGGGATCGTAAGTAGCCAATCCCGTGGGAATTATCTAAAAAGGGTAATTTTATGTCAAAAAAAAAAAAAAAAATTGTGCTTTTTAGGAAGGATTGCTTTTGTTACATGATTTAGTTTTATCTCGAACTCCGTATACCATTTGTAGTCAACTGGTTTTAGTCACAAAGTCACATTCATTTTATGGAAGGCAAAAAATGAATTGTTTACATGCAACACCCTTGTGGGATCGAAAATCCCGCTAAATATCGTGCGGGATTCGGGATTGGAAACTCTAGCTACGGCACATCTAGTAATTTTTTGGAAAAGGGAAGTTTCGAAACATAATTTCGGAAGCCCAGTGATGATGCTTGTGTGTAGGGGGGGGGCTTTGTTAAATTGCATACATTAATATAGAGTAGATCACGAATTTGATGGTGCTGCAAGTTCTTCCCTAAACTGTGGAAGGAAAAAAAATCAAATGACTGCACAAAAGACGGTTTTTTTTTTGTTTTTTTTTTTTGGTAGCCATTTCAAATGTATTCCATTTTTGAACTATTGTCATTCACTCATTGGTCTAAAAACGCCAACAGTCAAGAGCTAACTAAACGCTGTAAAAATTATAGAAAAAAAGTTTGAATCTTCAAATATTTTTACGAATTATTTGTGGCTGAATTTTCAGTAATTCTGCAGAACTATGAATAATCACAATCGCAATATAATAATAAATGAAAAAAAAAGTCGACAAATTTGTATTTTTATGCATTCACTTAAAAACATCTTCGAATGTGAGCCTATTAATAAAAAAATACACAACTGAAAATAAAGTGAGATATATTCATACATTAATTTTGTAGTGGACTTAGAAGAAATACTTAAAACATTAAATATAATACTGTATACTTTCTTAAAAATCAGGAGTGAATTTTTTGCTAGCATAGTCATATGCTGTTGAAAACTAAAAAAAAGGGGGTTATCAACTACATTTGTTGTTATTTTTATTTCACAAAATCAATTTGTTGCAAAGAAAATACATCGCTGGATGACTGCTCGTGGAGATAACTGTTGTATTTCTCTATACATACGTTTACACAATATAGCTAGTGTGGTAAATGTACATGGTTTTATTTATTGCCCGTTTTTGCTGGGGAATAATTAACATTGGAACTTAAACGATTTCAGCCATATGGAGCACTCTGAAAATCAGAGGGTCCAGGCCGAGATCTAGTTGCCCTGCTCGACAATCACTTCTTGCTCACATGAATTCTTTATTTGGTTGGTGTGGGTATTCATGTGTTTCTTCAATCCTATTGCATCTGAAAATGCCGATGAACAAAACTCACACGGAAACCACTGTTCAGCAGCATGGGTCTTCATGTGTCTGTCCAATTTCGAAGCTGTAGAAAACGTCTTTGAGCAAAACTCGCACGCGTGCAGTGATTGGCCAGTATGGGTTACCATATGTTGCTTCAAACTCTGCGCATGAGCAAATGCCTTTGGGCAAAATTGACACGCATGTGGCTTTTCACCAGTATGCGATCTCACGTGAATCTTCAGGTGAGCAGCTTGAGAAAATGCTTTTGGACAATATTCACACACATATGGTTTCTCACCAGTATGGGTCCTCATATGTTGGTCCAACTTTGAAATTGCGTGAAATGCTTTTGAGCAATATTCACACACGTGTGATGCTTCACCTGTATGGGTTACCATATGTTGCTTGAAACCCTGAGCATTAGCACATGTCTTTGGACAAAATTGACACGCATATGGTTTTTCACCAGTATGCGATCTCGCGTGACTCTTCAGGTGAGCAGCTTGAGAAAAAGCTTTTGGACAATATTCACAACTATATGGTTTTTCGCCAGTATGAACGCGCATATGCTTCTCTAAGTCGCCACGATTAAAAAATGTCTTTACACAATATTCACACGAAAATCGTCTTTCACCAGTATGATATCGTTCATGCTCTTTCAGGTATGAGATAGAAGAAAATGTTTTGGAGCAATATCCACAGGCATATGGCTTTTCGCCAGTATGCACCCTCAAATGCCTTTTATAGTGTGACCGCTCAGAAAATGCAAGTGAGCAAAACTCACATGCGTATGGTTTTTCGCCGGTATGCGTTCTCACGTGCGATTTCAGCCCGGTAATTCTGAGAAACGACTTTGAACAGTGTGGACAGTTATGTGGTTTTTCGCCAGTATGAATTCTGGAATGTTGTTTTAAGTCGTAAGATCTATAAAACGATTTTGAACAACAATCACAGGAAAATCCTTTATTGGCAGCATGAAGCCTCATATGTTTCTCTAAGTCTGAAACATCAGCAAATGCCTTCGAACAATACTCACGAGAAAACGGTTTTATGCTAATGTGGGTCTTCAAATGAGATTTCAGACGTCGATCGTCATCAAATGCCTCTGAACAGTACTCACACAAATATGGCTTTTCGCCGGTATGAACTCTCTTGTGTATCGTCAACTCTGAAGACTGAGTAAATTTCTTTGAACAAACATCACATACAAAAGGTTTTACACCAGTATGGACAGTGTTATGTCTCTTTAAATCCGAAAAACTAGAAAATGTCTTTGAACAAATGTCACATGGATGGGGTTTTTCGTCTGCATGGATTCGTTTGTGTACCTTTAATCTTGAAGATAGAGCAAATGACTTTGAACAAATGTCACATGAAAATGATTTTTCGCCAGTGTGGGTAAGCGTATGTCTTCTTAAGGCTGAAGCATCGGCAAACGCCTTTGGGCAATTTTTACAATTGTAGGGTGTCGCAATTTTTACAATTGTAGGGGTGCCGGTATGGACCCTCCTATGTGACTTTAAATGCGAATTCTGGGTAAATGTCTTTGAACAAATGTCACATAAAAATGGTTTTTCGCCAGAGTGAGTACTTATATGTCTCTGTAGGTCTACAGCGTTAGAAAATATCTTCGGACAATAACTGCATGTATGCGGGTTTTCTTCGTCAGCATGGACTCTCAAATGTATTTTCAAATCGGAATATCTGGAATAAGTTTTTGAGCAATGTACACACGAATGGATATTTTTCCCTGCGTGGATTCTCTGATGTGCCTTTAGGCTAGAAGATTGAGAAAAGGTCTTGGAACAAGAGTCACAAGAAAACAGTTTTTCAGCTGCGTGGGAAGTCATATGTCTCTGTAAGCTTGAAGCGGCAGAAAAAGTCTTTGCACACGAGTCACAAGAAAATTTTTTTTCAGCTGCATGGGAAGTCATATGTCTCTGTAAGCTTGAAGCGGCAGAAAAAGTCTTTGCACAAGCGTCACAAGAAAACAGTTTTTAAACTGCATGGGAAGTCATATGTCTCTGTAAGTTTGAAGCGGCAGAAAAAGTCTTTGCACAAGCGTCACAAGAAAACAGTTTTTAAACTGCATGGGAAGTCATATGTCTCTGTAAGCTTGAAGCGGCAGAAAAAGTATTTGCACAACATTCACATTAGAAGGACTTTTTTCCGATATTAACATTCATGTCTGTTTAAAAAGGAAGTTACAGAAAATGCTTGAACAAATATTGATGGATTTCATTGATTCATGGCTGGTGAGGTTTCTTCTCGGATAGCAGATTCGTCTTTTTTTTTTTTTTTTGATTAGCAAGAATAAGCCATGAAAGTAATCGAGTTTTCCTGACTAGCAATGTCTGTTCCTACTCGATTTTGTAAACTGGGAGATTGTAAGGAAAGATAAATCTTGAAACTTATTTTCCCCCATCAACCACCAGTTTGTTCAATAACGAAGATCCAATGAAAAAAAATTACACAAACCATTATGGAAAAATAACATACTCAAACGCGTCCTTGTTAAGGGCAGTTGCACTTTTTCTCCTTTTGAACGTTTAGCTGAAAAATATTATGCACAAAGAACAAAAAACTAATTTGTTTCAACAAAATGGACGGAAAGGAATCTTCCCTCTGCAAATGTAACCTCCACGTTCACCAGTTTCAATATGTGTAATGTTTCACACCACCATTGAAGACATCACGAAAAAAAAAAAAAAAAAAAGCCTGGACTTGGTCTTGTAGTCTACGTTTTCTTCAACACACTGCACCTTATTCTTCTATTACTTCCTCACTTCCTTTGAAAGCTTAAGAAAATAAGAAAACTTCAGTTTGGTTGCGATGACTCCAATATTTCCTCCAACTAACTTCCTTCGATGAATGAAAACTGCTAATTGAATCTCGTGTTAGCATCCAACATCATTTGACCCAAAATATTGCTGAAAAAAAATTAGTGCACATTAAGAAACATCTTCAAACATAGGGGCATTTTACGTTATTTTACGACGTTGGAGTATCCGTAACAAAATTTGCTTTTTTTTGAGCTATCACGATTGCTTATTGTTCTCATTAGACTGTTTTCAAGTTCCTGTGATTTTATTTTCCCCTGCCTCCCACTGCAGCATCACCGTCGACCGGTCTCACGATGCTGCGCCTCTTGCGAAAACCGTCTCCAGGTTGTGTCCATATCCTACACACACACGCATACATACACACACACACCTACACACACACTCATGCCTGCACACAGACACAAACACCCACGCATACATACACACACTTACATACACACGCACACTCATGCCTACATACAGACACAAATACACACGCACACTCATGCCTGCATACAGACAAACACACATGCATACATACACATACCTATACACACACACATACCCACACACTCATGCCTCGACACAAATACACACGCCTATACATACACACACACCCTCGTGATTGCGAAAAACATAATTTGAATTCAAAATGCCATAATTCACATTAATTTATCTTTTTTTTAATTTTAAGGTCGGTTTATTAAAGTACATTCAAATATAAAGGAATACTATATTTTTTCCACTTTATGAAGTTCATATTATGTATGTAATTGCACTCAAAACATCAAAAATACAAGTTTTATTGCTACGTAGTCACTGAATTTTCCTGTAACTGTGACTTGAACTGATTTTCAAGTCACAACTGGTACTTGGGACAAATAAAATAAAGCCTCATCTTCACAACAGCTAGTAATTTAATCAAAAAGTGCGTTCTATGAAAAAAGGTATGTATAGGTTAAGAAAGTGATTATCGTAGATTTCGTAACACTAATTAGATAAAAAATTTTGTTAAACCTTTTATTAATGCATTTTTCATGACTTAATTGGCTATTTTATAAACTTACCTGTAGAGTTACAATATTTTAAAATAAGTCTCATGATTACTGAAATTCGCGATTTTTTTTCATAATTTTATAAATAGTTTAGGACTTAACTAATCATTACATGTTGTACATTTTGCTATAGTGTCAAGTGTCAACACACCTTTTTCATTGTCAAAACACTTAAATTTCCTATACAGATGGGGAAAAAATAAGTTCAACCTTTAAAGGAATATTTACTGCACAAGTGTATATTTTCCTATTTAAACGATCATATTTCATCAAATTCTCATTCTTTTAATTTCAAATTTTTTTATTATATTTCTCTTGCATGCTGTCAAATATTATGAAAGTTTAGTAAGGTTTGACGGAAAACTTTGCGTGTTGTGAAATGAAAACCTTCAAATAAAATTTGCATTTTTGAAAAAAAAAAAAAATGCTTATGTCTCCGTGGGTATAAGATATACTTTCACGAAAAACAAAATAGGTCCTACATAATTTGTTTACTTGTTTATGAAATTTATAGCTTATTCCCAGATATTTACATAGAAGGATGATCAAAATCCCTTTCTTTGTTTTCCGAATTTGTTGCTGGTCCCCTAAATGAATAGCAGATTAAATTTTTCTTGGAAAATGACAGCTGGAGAATATCTTTTACATGAAAAAACATTACAGAGCTATAAGTATCTTATTTCTCTAGAAATCCATAAAAATGTAAATTTTTGAAAGTGTCCCAATACTTTTGGTCATACAGTGTATGTTCAAGCGCACGTAAAATTCAGTTTTTAAAAAATGTCTCCAGTAATTAGCATTTTAAGTAGAAGAGGCTGGGGTATTCGTGATCGTCGTAAAATTTTGAATTTTTTAGCAACTGGTTCGACCCTGAACCCGAGCCCGTTCTCGAGAATTTTGTATACAAGTGCGAAAGGTTCCCCATCCCATTTCACCTCCTTAAAATCGAAATTCTCGAAATTCCTTTTTTTAGCACGCGCTTAGGTTATAAAATCAACAAAAGTTTTTCGCATAAAATTTCAGCTTTCTAGTCTTAGAAATTTTGGCTGTGCGTTGATTGTCTGTCAGGACAAGCTACTTTATATACGAGTATGCAGATACTGAATACTTTCTAATAAAAAAAGAACTAAAATTTTTGCTAGCATAGTCATTCCATGTTGGAAACTTCCAAAAAGTGTTATCACATACAACTGCTATATTTATTTCATTATTTAAATTAGTTACAAAAAAAAAATTACTGGATAAATGATCACAGAGATCACTGTTTCATTGCTCTATAAATACTCTTGCATAATTTAGCTTGTTTTTTAAATGTGCCTCTTGATATTTGTTGCGCACAGATGTTTTTGAAGGTGAATTTTCAAATACAACGCAAACAATTTTAGCCAGGAGGAGAAACTTTAAAATTTTTGGCCAAGGTCACGATCTAGTTGACCTGTTCGGCAATTCGGTGTTCGCCCCATTAATTCTTCATTTCACCAAAGTGGACATTAATATGTTTCTTTAATCCCATCAGTCGGAATTATGAAATATTATACCAAAAATGTTGATATTTGGTACACAGTGTATTATGGTAAAGGGTATCTTATAGACAAAATTTTGAGTTTGTAGGAGAAAAATTAAAGAGTTATGGCACGTCAAATATTCCGGACTTATATTTTAGAAATCAATATTTCATATACAAAAACGATAAAATACCGAAAAAACTTTATTATGAAATGTTCTACAAACAATTACAAAACATAATATAAGCGTTTGAAACGATTAATTGAATTTTATATATTTTTAAAAAAATCAGGAAAAAAAACCTCGCTTTTCAGATGAAAATCCATGGTTGGAAAAATGAGCCACTCTCTATCTTTCAATCCTTATATGTCAGTGTTGTCAATCCCAAAACGAAAAATTATCTCACAGATTATAATAAGTAGAATGTAAGAGTCAACTACAAAAAAAATCAACTAATTAAATCAATTAATCAATGATTAGTAGCTGTTTATAGTGTATGTCCGGTATACCGGACACCAGGTCTGAAGGGGTAAAGTTTGCAGCACCAGAAAATGCCGCTGCACAAAACGCACACAAAAATCACTTTTCAGCAGCATGGGTCTTCATGTGTCTGTCCAACTTCCAAGCTGTATAAAACGCCTTTGAACAGTACTCGCATACGTACAGTGCTTCGCCTGTATGAGTTGCCATATGTTGCTTGAAGCTTCGAGCATGAGCGAATGTCTTTAAGCAAAATTCACACGCAAACGGCTTTTCGCCGGTATGAGTCCTCAGGTGGCTTTTCAAATGCGGGGCTTGAGCAAATGCTTTTGGACAATAGTCACACAAATATGGCTTTTCGTCAGTATGGACCCGCATATGCTTCTTTAAGTCACTACCACTAAAAAATGCCTTTGAACATTGCTCACACGGAAATCGTTTTTCACCGGTATGAAATCTTTCGTGTTGCTTCAAGTTCGGTCTGCCAGCGAATGTCTTCGAACAATATTGACACGCGTATGGCTTTTCGCCTGTATGACATCTTTCATGTACTTTCAATTTTGAGGCCTCGGAAAAGGTTTTTGAACAATACTGACAGGCAAATGGCTTTTCACCTGTATGAACCCTCAAATGCCTTTTGAAACTTGTCAGATGAGAAAACGACAGTAAGCAAAATTCACACGCATACGGTTTTTCGCCGGTATGCGTCCTCATATGTGCTTTCAGCCTGGTACTGGAAAAAAACGCTTTTGGACATTGTTGACAAGAATGTGTTTTTTCATCTGTATGAACTCTCGCATGCCGCTTTAAGTCGTAAGACTTATAGAATGTTTTTGAACAACACCCACAAGGAAATATTTCATCAACACTATGAAGCCTCGTGTGTTTCTTCAAGTCTGAAGAATCAGCGAATTCCTTCGAGCAATACTCACACGCGAATGGATTTGTGCTGATATGGGTCTTCAAATGCGCTTTGATATATCGACCGTCAGAAAAGGTCTTTGAACAGATTTTGCACGCGTATGGCTTTTCGCCGGTATGAGCTCTCTTGTGTACCTTCAATGTTGCAGACTGGGCAAATGTCTTCGAACAGACATCACATTGAAAAGCTTTTTCACCAGTATGAACAGTGCCATGTCTCTTTAAACCCGAAAGATAGGCAAAAGACTTCGAGCAAAATCCACATGAAAAGGGCTTTTCGCCGGTATGAGTTCGCATATGTTCCTTTAGGTGTGCAGATTTCCTAAATCTCTTTAAACATACATCACACGAAAACAGTTTTTCATCCGTGTGGATTTTCTTATGTGCGGTTAAGTTGGACGATTGAGTAAACGTGAGTGGACACGAGTCACACGAAAACGGTCTTTCACCAGTGTGGGTATAGATATGTCTCTGTAAGCTTGAAGGGGCAGAAAAAGTCTTTGTACAGCAATCACATGAGTAGGACTTTTTGCTGGTGTTGACACTCATGTCTGTTGAGAAGGAAAGCGAGAGAAAATGCTTGAACAAATAGTGACCCAAATCTGGGTTCTCGTTGGACGAATGTTTACAAGAGGTTCAAAAAATATACCTGAAAAGCTTTCACTCAGAAAGGACTTTTTACACTTCAAGGATGATGGATTCCATTGATTCATGGTTGATTAATCAAACCATGGTAGAATGTTTTACTGGTGAATAGAGAAGTTTTCTCAAGACCATAGCAGCTTTTGATTATCAGTAAATTATGAAAGAATCTAGTTTTCCCAACTACCAATGTCTGTGAATACAAAGCAAGTTTTTTGTGCAAGGAGTAAGTAAGGAAAAGAACAACTTGTGAAATGCTTACTTTTTTCCAGCTACCATCAGTTTCTTCAATGACAAAGAACTAAATTACACAAACCATCAGAGAAAAATAATGTTGATCACAGACGTCCTTGTTAACAAGTTTCACTTCAAATTCTTTTGAACTTTCAGCTGATAAATGTCATTCATAAAGGAGAACAATGAACAAGTTTGTTTCAATATCATGGACGGGAATGAATCTTCCTTCAGCAAATGCAACCCATCTGGTTCACCAGTTCCAACGTGTCCTATGTCTCACACCATCACTGAAGATACTGCGAAAAGAGAGGACTTGTTGTGTCCTTGTTCACATGGATAAGACTTTTTGCTAGTATTAACATTCACGTCCGTTCAGAAGGGGGGTGACAGAAAATGCTTGAACGAATATTGACCCAAATGTGAATTTACGTAGAATAAAATTTTCACATGAAGTTCGAAACTTCTGAAGCTGTACTTGAGGAGCTTTCATTCAGAGACGACTTTTTGTAATTCATGCATAATGGATTTATTTATTTGTCTTTTGTTTTCGGTAAATGAAACCAACATGTTTTACAGATGAAAAGAGAGTTTTCGAATCAGGATAAGCTTTGCCATCTTTCAATTAGCAATAAGTCATGAAAGGCATCGAGTTTTTCCGACTAGCAATGTCTCTTTATTTAAACCTATATTTTTTTTATGCAAGGAAAAAGTAAAGAAAAACTGTTACTTTCTTCCGTTTAACACCAGTTTGTTCAATAATGAAGAAGTTATGAAAAAAATTACACAAACCATCGGAGAAAAATAACCTTGTTCAAACACGTCCTTGCTAATGGCAGTTTCACTTATCTCCTTTTGAACGTTTAGCTGACAAATATTATGCAAAGGAGATCAATGAACAAGCTTGTTTTAAGAACATGGACGGGAGTGAATCTTTCCTCGGCAAATGTAACCTTCTTCTTCACAAGTTCCAATGATCGTACCATCATTGAACACATTACCAAAAGACAGCTTGGTCCTGGTCTTGCTGTAGTCCACGTTTTCCTCTGCACACTGAAATCTTTATGCTTCCATCACTTTTTGAATTCCTTCAAACTTAAAAAGTTAAGAACGGTTCAGTTGGGTCGCTATCATCGTAATATTTTCTTCAACTAAATTCTTTGAAGGGGTGCAAATGAAGGTGCGTGTTAATTAAATGTCTTGTTAAAATGAGGCGTCATGTGGTCCAGAATATTGCTGAAAAAGAAATTACAGTACATTAAGAAACATCCTTTAATATGGGGCATTTCACGGCATTTGCGAAATAGGGGTGTCCGTAACAAAGCTTGTTAAAAGCTTGAAGGCACATTCTGAAGGACATAAATGTCCTTTTTTTGCTTATTTACTTCATGCTATATATGAAATTGCAGTCAAAATTTGAAAAAATAATTATTTTTTGCAAACTTTACGTTGTGTTTTTTGAAAAATCACGATTGCTTATTGCTTTCATTTGACTGTTTTTATGTCCTATCATTTTATTTTCCCGCCAGCACCCTCTGCAGCATCACCGTCGACCGGCTCCTCACGATGCTGCTCCTACAGCGAAAGCCGTCTCAGGTTGCATCCATATCCTACACTTACATGCATACAAGTACCTACACACACATACATATATACACCTACACACATACACAAACACATCACACACCTACACAATCACATGCACACAACTACCCACACACTCATGCCTGCACATAGACACAAACACATATGCCTGCACACACATCCCCCCCCCCACTCACACCTACACACAACTACCCACACTCATGCCTGCACACAGACACAAACACACACGCCTACACACATACCCCCTACACACAAACACACATACCCCCACACACAAACACACACGCCTACATACACAGACACACTCGTGATTGCGAAAAACAAAATATGAATTCAAGAGGTCAAAATTCAAATTAATTTTTTCTTCAAACAAAAACTGATACTTGGGATAGATAAAATGACGACTTTTCTCTGACATAGATAATAGGTTGCGAAAATGAAGATTATTGAAGCTGTCGAATTATTGTCAACATCAATTACGTCAAAAATTTTGTTAAATTTTATGATCTTGTTGAACACAGGGCCGTATGCAAGGGGATGGTTTATAGAGTTCAAACTCTTCCGAAATTTTTCATCTAAAGAAATGCTTTCCATTATTTATTTTATCTGTTTATATTTTAGTGACAAAAATAACATTGTTGTTATTATTATCATTTCAATTTTATTTGAGAAATGAAATTAGTATGACTGAAAACTTGTACAAACTCATAATGTGTTTATGGTAGTTCATGAGAAATTAATTAATTATGTAACAATACGGCATTTTGTAAGACCATCCCCTCCTTCCATTTATATAATCTATTGTAACAAGAATAAATGGAATCACATGAAACTAAATATAATAGACCATATAAATGTTTCAAAAAATGTGTTTGGTAAAACCTCCTTTGAAACAAAAGTCTGATTTACGGCCCTGAATGAACATCTTGTAGAATCCCATACAATGTTACAATATTCTAAAATAAGTTTCACGGTCATTGAAATTTGCCTATTTGTAAAATCATTTTTATAAATTTAGCTTCAGACTCTACAAAACGGTACGGACTCTACACTGGGCATCAGAAACGCTTTCTTAATCAAAATACTTGAACTGCCTACATAGACGGAAAAAAAATTGAAAAAAAAAAAAAAACTATAAGCACAGATCGACCTTAAAGAATACATTAATAATTTAATTAAATTAAAGAAGTTAATTAATTTTAATTAATTAAAAATATATTTATATTTTAATTTAAAAAATTTAAATATATATAAATATATTTAAAATTTAATTAATTAAAGAATACATTAATAATAATAATTTACTTAAAAAAATTAGTTTGACTTGAATTTTGACTGCAAAAGTGTTATACGGGTGACTACACATTACAAAAGAAAAAAAAATAACACAATAAAAGTAAAAATTAGTAAAACATGTCCTTTATTACATTATTATCATTAATGTTAGGTTCATTCCACCAAAATACGGTAATCGCTCCCGAAACGTGACATTACATATGCCTAATTTAAAACAATAGTTTAAAATCCCAAACTTCTTAGTTCTGTTACTGTGCCTAGAAAGAGTAGTGTGCCGTTCGAAGGATAAAAAGTGAGGCCTTTCTAAGAAAAACAACAGATGGTGCCGCGCTCAGGGAGCACGCTATTCTTACAATTCAGTCTCGCTTTCAATCTGCCATCAACCTCGAATTTCGCAGTTAAAATTTCCAGTTTTTTTTAAGAATTGAACTTTTCAACTTAAAACAAAAATTCTCGAACAAGTTCTATTTGCTGCACGGGTGTTTATTTTTCAAAGCCACACCAACATTACATCACTTCTCTTTAATGAATTTAGAGGCTTTTAAAGCGATGTTTCTTAGAACTAGTTTGTTAGAGATTATACATTCGCATTTTTCTTTATTCCGTCATATATTTCATAAAACTAACCGGTGTGAGTTATCAATCCTAAGAAAAAAGAATGAAATTGAAACCGGATTGTAAAATTTGTTAAAAGCGGTTTTTTGAATAGCTGAGCATCTCTTATTTCCTTCTTAAAACTGCTTTTGAACTATTCCAGCAAAAGAAAATAACATAGTGTCAAAATAGGCTGTTTGGATTTTAAAATTCCTTATACAATAAAAAGTTACTAATTTTAGAAATGATTTTACGATTTAAAAAAAGCGAGAGAGAGAGAGAATAGTTTTGAAAAGTTGTTTTAAAAGGATTTTAGTAGCATAATGGGGGTTGCTTTGGGGGGGGGAGGGCTCGGAAAAAATTGCGAATCGGGGGCGGGGGGGGGGAGGAACATGACTCTTCGGTTTAGCTAAAATTTTCACACTCTGCTCGATTAATAAATATTTTAACAATTCGTTAAAAATAATAGCTGAAGCAGGGATGGTAACGAGGGGTGCTCACGGTGGAGACTACATTATTGAAATTTTTAAGAGGTGTTTTAAAAGAAGGTTTTCAGTCTGACCTTTAGGTGGCACTGTGAAGGGGTGGTGACATCACTCTTGAAACAAGCATTTCTAGCTAAGTGCGAAATTTTTCATAGAACAGCCAATGGTCAAGGTTATTCTGTTTATTACAACAATTTATTCTGATAATAATAGCTAAACAATAGTGCCGACCGGGGGGGAAGGCACTATTGCTTTTGCTAAATAGGGGTCTTGGCTCATGGCAGAAACTGTAGCATTGAAGTTCTAAGAGAAGATGTCTTAAACCAGGGGCACCCTACCCCCCCCCCTTTGCACGAGCCCCCCTCCTAAAAATTGTGAAGACGTCCCCTTAAAGCAAGAATACCCCTTGAATCCCCCTAAAAATTTAAATGGCGCACTCTGCGTCATGAACCCCGTTTTAAAAACTTTAGGAACTCTAATATCCTTATACAAAACATTGAATATTTTCCTAAGAGCAAGAAGTGAATTTTTTGCTGACACAGTCATATGATGTTGGAAACCTCAAAAACAGATTATCCTTCACAATTTTTGTTTTATTTCATAAATAAATGTGTTACAGAGAAAATACATGGCTGGAAAAATGCTCACAAAGATAAATCTTGCATTGCTTTCTCACTCGCTTGTATAATTTAGCTTGTGTGACGAACGTGCTTCCTTTTAGTTATTGTCCATTTAAATGCCTTTAATGGAGAATTTTTTAATGTTGGAACTCAGACAATTTTAGCTATGTGAAGAAACCTAAAAATAAGGGGCACAGGCCACGATCTAATTCAACGGTTCGACAATCAGTTCTGGCTCACACGAATTCTTTATTTCGACAGAATGGTTATTCGTTTGTTTTTTCAAGTCTGTAGCAACAGAAAATGCCTTTGAACAAAATTCACCTGCAAACGACTTTTCAGCAGCATGGGTCTTCACGTGTGCGTTCAATATCGAAGCTCTAGAAAATGCCTTTAAACAATACTCGCACAAATGGGGCGATTCGCCGGTATGGGTTACCATATGTTGCTTCAAATTCTGAGCATGAGCAAATGATTTTGGGCGAAATTGACACGAATGTGGCTTTTCACCAGTATGGGATATCATGTGACTCTTCAGGTGTGGAGTTTGAGCAAATGTTTTTGGACAATATTTGGACGATATTGGACAATATTGGACAGTTTTGGATAATATTGGACATGTGAAGAAACCTAAAAATAAGGGGCACAGGCCACGATTTAGTTGAACTTTTTGGCAATCAGTTCTGGCTCACACAAATTCTTTATTTCGACATTATGGTTATTTGTATGTTTCTTCAAGTCTGTAGCAACAGAAAATGCCTTTGAACAAAATTCACCTGCAAAAGACTTTTCAGCAGCATGGGTCTTCATGTGTGCGTTCAATATCGAAGCTCTAGAAAATGCCTTTAAACAATACTCGCACAAATGGGGCGATTCGCCGGTATGGGTTACCATATGTTGCTTCAAATTCTGAGCATGAGCAAATGATTTTGGGCGAAATTGACACGAATGTGGCTTTTCACCGGTATGGGATATCATGTGACTCTTCAGGTGTGGAGTTTGAACAACTGTTTTTGGACAATATTGCACAATATTTGGACAATATTGGACATGTAAAGAAACCTAAAAATAGGGGGGGGGGCACAGGCCATGATCTAGTTGAACTGTTTGGCAATCAGTTCTTGCTCACACGAATTCTTTATTTCGACAGTATGGTTATTCGTATGTTCCTTCAAGTCCGTAGCAACAGAAAATGCCTCTGAACAAAATTCACCTGCAAACGACTTTTCAGCAGCATGGGTCTTCATGTGTGCGTTCAATATCGAAGCTCTAGAAAATGCCTTTAAACAATACTCACAGAAATGGGGTGATTCGCCGGTATGGGTTACCATATGTTGCTTCAAACTCTTAGCATGAACAAATGCCTTTGGGCAAAATTGACACGCATGTGGCTTTTCACCAGTATGGGATATCATGTGACTCCTCAGGTGCTGAGCTTGAGCAAACGTTTTTGGACAACGTTCACACAAATATGGCTTTTCGCCAGTATGGACACGTATATGCCTCTTCAAGTGACTACCGCTAGAAAATTTCTTCGAACAATATTCACAGCTAAATGGCTTTTCACCAGTATGCAACCTCAAATGCCTTTTATAACTTGACAGATAAGAAAATGCGAGCGAGCAAAACTCACAAGAATAAGGTTTTTCGCCGGTATGGGTCCTCACATGAGCTTTCAGCGAGGAAGTTGTGAAAAATGCTTTTGAACATTGATGGCAAGAATATGGTTTATCTCCAGTATGAATTCTGGAATGTAGTTTCAAGTTGCGAGACCTATAAAATGTTTTTGGGCAACGATCACAAGAATATGTTTTCTCGCCAGTATGAAGCCTCATATGTTTCTCCAAGTCTGAATCGGACGCAAATGCCTTCGAACAATACTCACACGAAAACGGTTTTGTGCTAATATGGGTCTTCAAATGCACTTTGAGATGTTGAGCGTCATAAAATGACTCTGAACAGAATTCACACAAATATGGCTTTTCGCCAGTATGGACACGTATATGCCTCTTCAAGGCACTACTGCTAGAAAATTTCTTCGAACAATATTCACAGCTAAATGGCTTTTCACCAGTATGCAACCTCAAATGCCTTTTATAACTTGACAGATAAGAAAATGCGAGCGAGCAAAACTCACAAGAATAAGGTTTTTCGCCGGTATGGGTCCTCACATGAGCTTTCAGCGAGGAAGTTGTGAAAAATGCTTTTGAACATTGATGGCAAGAATATGGTTTATCTCCAGTATGAATTCTGGAATGTAGTTTCAAGTTGCGAGACCTATAAAATGTTTTTGAGCAACGATCACAAGAATATATTTTCTCGCCAGTATGAAGCCTCATATGTTTCTCCAAGTCTGAATCGGACGCAAATGCCTTCGAACAATACTCACACAAAAAAGGTTTTGTGCTAATATGGGTCTTCAAATGCACTCTGAGACGTCGAGCGTCATAAAATGACTCTGAACAGAATTCACACAAATATGGCTTTTCGCCGGTATGGGCTCGCTTGTGAACTTTTAACCTTGCAGACTGAGTAAATTCCTTCAAACAGACATCACATTGGAAAGCTTTTTTACCAGCATGGACACTGCCATGTCTCTTTAAACCCGGAAGGTCGGAAAAGGACTTTGTACAAAACTCACAAGAATAGGGCTTTTCGCCGGTATGTATTCTAAAGTGTACCTTTAGGGTTGAAGCTGCCCTGAATCTCTTCGAACATATGTCACATGCAAATGGTTTTTCGCCAGAGTGAGTCAGTAAATGATTCTTTATGGCTGAAACATCAGAAAACGTCATTGGACAATATTTACAAATAAAGGGTTTCTCTCCGGAGTGGACTCTCTTATGTATCTGTAATCTTTGAATGTGAGAAAATGCCTTTGAACAAGAATCACAACGAAACGGTTTTTCCCCAGTGTGGATTTTCTTGTGTCTCATTAAGCTATAAGATTCAGAAAACGTGCGTGAACACGACTCACACGAAAACGGTTTTTCACCAGTGTGGGTCCTGATATGTCTCTTTAACTTGGAAGGCAGAGAAAATGTTTTTGAGCAACTTTCACACGAATAGGACTTTGTGCTAGTGTTAACACTCATGTCTGTTTAGACGGGAAGTGACAAAAGATGCTTTTACAAATACAGATCCAAATGTGGATTTCCGTCACACGAATTTCCACACTAGGTTCGAAACTTCCGAAAATGCACTAGAAGAGTTATCACTCAGAAATGACAATCCCTTACTCAGGGATGATGAATTTCATTGATTTAAGGTTTATAAATCAAACCACTGTAGATTGTTTTACTAATGAAAAAAGGATTTCTTATCAAACAAAAGATACTTTTACAAATACAGATCCAAATGTGGATTTCCGTCATACAAATTTCCACACTAGGTTCGAAACTTCCGAAAATGCACTAGAAGAGTTATCACTCAGAAATGACTTCTCCTTACTCAGAGGTGATGGATTTCATTGATTTAAGGTTTATAAATCAAACCAACGTAGATTGCTTTACTGATGAAAAACGAGATTTCTTATCAAACAGTAGATTCGTCATCTTTCGATTAGCATAAGTGAGAAATGGTATCGAGCGTCTGTTTAACTAAACCCGTTTTTTAGGCAAGGAGATAGTAAGGGAAAAGGACAACTTGTGAAAATGTCGCTTTCTTCAATGTATCACCAGTTCATTCAATTGTGAAGAACTTTGAAAAGCATACACACACCATCGGTGAAATAAAACATTATTCAAGAACGTCCTTGCAAAAGGCAGATACGCTTTAACTCCATTTGAACTTTTAGCTGATAAATATCATTCATAAAGGAGAACAACGAACAAGTTTGTTTCAACAATATGAACGGGATGGGTCTTCCCACGGCAAATGTAACCTTCTGCGTCACAAGCTTCAATATGTGTGATGTTTCACACCATCACTGAAAACAAAACAAAAAGCGAGCTTTGACCTGGTCTTGTTGTACAAGTTTGTTTCAACAACATGAAAAGGATTGGATCTTCCCACAGCAAATGTAACCTTCTGTTTCACAAGTTTCAATAAGTGTGATGTTTCACACTATCACTGAAAACAAAACAAAAAGCGAGCTTGGAGCTGGTCTTGTTGTATCCTACGTTCTCTTCTGCACCCAACAATGTTACACTTTCATCACTTTTTCACTTCCTTTCTCTAATTTAAAAAAGAATAAATTTCAACGGGGATGCAATCATTCAAATATTTTCTGCCACTTAACTCTTTGAAGGAATGCATTTGATGGTGCGTGTTAATTAAATGTCTTGTTAAAATGCGACCTCATGTAGTCCATGTCATAGTGCTGAAAAAAAAATTACAGTATATTAGGATACAACTTAAGTAACTTGTCTGCGCCAATATGCAAATGCGCTGTCCGCAGAGGGCAGCACAGGTGACTGTAGACATAAAACGGCTAAGCTCCATGAGAAGAAAAATTTCCTACCTGATGTATCTTAACCACATTGGACACTCGTCCATTACACTGCATGTTGCAGTACTTTCATAAAACCAAGAACGGTTTCAATTTTATTTATAATGTTATTTTATTTTAATTTACTGTACATACGCTAAGTTAAATATAATACTTTTAAGTAAATCCTAGTTTTTTTGACTACAATCATTACAAGAGCAAACATTTGGAGGCACCGGCGAGATCATATGGATTCTACTCGAGGATTCAACATTTAAAGAATTCAAAGATAAGTATATCTTTTCAATCAAATAGTTTGACTTTGGTTACCATTCGTCATTCAAAATGACCGGCAATAGTGCTGAAGATAAAACTTCACAAATGCAACACGGCACTGATGAAAAAGCCGTTAAAATGCTTCGTGGACGGGCTAAAGCGGCTCTAACTAGAATAACTAACTTCATTAATGACGAAGGACAAATATTTGATAAATTTGATTTAAGAAACAAACTTGAAAGATTAGATTCTATATTCATTGAATTTAACAAAGCTGATTCTGAATTGCCGGAAGAACTTTCGGAAATCGAACAGTTCGAAGAAACGTATTATGCAACCAAAGTCAAGCTACAAAAAGCTCTTGAAAATGTATCTGTGAATTTAAATCCAGTGCAAATTGAAAATAATGATAGTATGCCTATAGGTAATTCAATAAGTAATAATTTTAAGCTACCCAAGTTAAACATTGAATCTTTTACTGGTCAATATCAAGACTGGCCTTCATTCAAAGATTTGTATCTTTCATTAGTGCATAAAAATAATAGGCTTTCAAACATTCAAAAATTTCAATATCTTAAAGGGCTTTTGTGTTTTGAACCAGCAAGTATAATCAAGCATATTCCTATATCGGAAACTGGTTATACTGAAGCTTGGGATAAACTGTTAGTTCGCTATGATAATAAGAAACAAATAATTTCTTCTTTAATTAAAACCTTCATGGATCAACCAGATATTGTTAACGCTAACTGTGCTAATTTACGCAATCTCACTGATACTTCTGACGAAGTTATCAGAGGTCTAAAATCTATAGATTCTAAAGCAGATTCTAGAGATATTTGGCTAATTTATATTTTATTACAAAAATTGGATAGCAAGACACGGGAAGAATGGGCGAAACATACAACTAAGGAAGAATTTCCTACATTTGAAATGTTTTTGGAGTTTCTAAATAATAAATGTGTATCTTTGGAATTATGCAATTCAAACGAATGCAATGAAATTAGAAATTCATCCAGAAGTAATAAAAATAGTGCATCTAATAGATGTATAAAATGTAAGGACACTTCTCATTATTTGTCAAAATGTCCGAAATTTAAAGAAATGAGTGTAAAAGAACGCAAGCAATTCGTGAATAAATTCAAATTGTGCTTTAATTGTTTATCTAACAAGCATTCGGATATTCAATCATGCAATTCTTCTTATTCATGTCATTTTTGCAAACGCAAACATCATTCACTTCTGCATGAAAGTTATGAGCAAAAGAATGTTTTCTCGAATGCATTTCATTCGAAAGGTTCAAGTCAAAACTTTCCGCAAATAAACTCTAGTGTACAACAAACTGATATCCCAACACGAAACGAAAAAAGCGTATCTGTGAATGCCGTTAGAGCTGCATTTGCGTTATTACCCACAGCTTGTGTTTTTGTCAAAGATGCTAGCGGGGAATCGAGAACCTTAAGAATTTTGTGTGACTCAGGAAGCATGACTACGCTCCTATCCAACTCCTGTTTAAATTCTTTGGGATTAAAAAGAAAAAATGCACGTTTCCCTATCACTGGTCTTGCAGGTTCTAAAATTGGTTTAACTAAAGGCTGTGTTGAAGTCAATTTAAGTTCCAGATTCAACCCTGATATTACACTGCCCGTAAATGCGTTAATTCTAGATAAATTGACGGCCCCACTTCCAACTGAAGCAATTCAAAAGGAACATTTCGCACATTTAAGTAACATTAATTTAGCCGATGAAAACTTTTACCTTCCAAGTAAAGTGGATATGATTCTTGGTGCTGATTACCTATTCTCTATTTTCCTTCCGGGTCAGATAAATTGTTCGGAAAGTAATTTAATCGCTCAAAACTCAATTTTTGGTTTTTTAGTTTCGGGAAGACTGCCAGAAAATCAGTCGAATTCAAATTCATCAACTAGCTTACACATTTACGAATTAAATGTTGATAGTGAGCTTAGAAAATTTTGGGAAATGGAAGAAGTATCAGTAGCGAAAAGTAAAATTCTTTCACCGGAAGAAGAATTCGTAGAAACACACTTTAAAGAAAATTATTCAACAAATTTCGATGGACGTTTTGTTGTGAAGTTACCGTTTTTGAAGTCGAAAGCCGAGTTAGGTGATTCAAAACCCGCGGCTATTTCACGACTTTTTGCCATGGAACGAAAATTCAAATTCAATCCGGAATTCGAAAAACATTATAAAGAATTTATGCTCAACTACGAAGATTCAGGTCACATGTCGCCTTTAACAAAGAATTCAGATATTCTTCTAAAAAATGAACAGTGTTTTTTGCCTCATCACGCTGTTTTCAAGCCATCTAGTACCACTACAAAATTACGCGTAGTTTTTTACGCATCTTGTAAAACTTCAAACGGAACTTCGCTAAATTCAATTTTAGGAGTGGGTCCCAAATTACAACGAGATATTTTTGAAATATTGCTAAACTTCAGATTTCCAAAAATAGTTTTCACTGCGGACATTGAGAAAATGTACCGTCAAATTTTAGCATCGGACGAAGATCAACCTTATCAACAAATTGTTTGGCGATACAATGCCGAAGATAAAATACAAACGTACAGGTTAAAAACTGTAACGTACGGTTTAGCTTCCGCCTCATTCCTAGCTACCAGATGTATCAAACAAATTGCTCTTGATACACCTAATCCTAAAATATCACGCATTTTACAAGAAGACGTATATATGGATGATCTTTTGTCAGGTTCGAGTAATTTTTCAGACGCAATTTCAATTTGCAAAAATATTGCGTCAATTTTACAATCCTACGGATTTAACTTGAGAAAATGGAATTCAAATTCTTCCAAATTCCTTGAAGAATTTCCCGAGCAATGTTCCTCGGAAACAAGCTTTGAAATCAATCGTGATGCACACGTTAGTTCTAAAGTGTTTGGTTTATTTTGGAATTCAACAAATGATACATTTGCATTCAAGGTTAATTTATCACTTTCACCACCCTACACTAAAAGACGGATTCTATCGGAGTCTGCACGTATTTTCGATCCTTTGGGATTACTTGCACCTTGTGTAGTTACAATCAAAATATTCTATCAAAAGTTGTGGCTTATCAAGGGGGATTGGGATTCACCCATTCCGAAGTTAATGGAAACCGAATGGTTAAAGTTTCAGGCATCATTCAACGAAATAAATGATATCACTATTCCTAGAAGTGTCACCATTGATTCAGAATGCGAAATTGAATTACATGGTTTTGCAGACGCGTCATCACTAGCATACGCGGCTGTGATTTACTGTCGTCAAACTGTCGACGGGTCCACAACAGTTTCACTGTTGGTTGCTAAAACTAAGGTTGCTCCACTCAAGCAAATCTCCATTCCTAGACTGGAATTATGTGCCGCGCACTTGTTATCAAAATTATTTATCACTGTTCTTAACTCGTTGAAGAATTTCAATCTTCGCGTTTTCGCATGGACAGATTCAAAGGTAGTTCTTTCATGGCTATCTTCTCATCCACGTAAGTGGAAGACTTTTGTCGCAAATAGAATTTCTGAAACAATAGAAGTTCTACCCCCAGCTCACTGGAATTTCGTATCCTCCAGAGAGAACCCTTCAGACATCGCTTCACGTGGTATCGACCCTAAATGTCTACCAAATTGCGATTTGTGGTGGCATGGCCCGCACTGGCTACATTCAAATCAAATGCATTGGCCTACGGCTGAATTACATTCTACAGACGTTGTTAGCGCAGTTAAAGCTGAGGAAAAATCAAATCCAATGTTTAACTTTCATGCTAGTTCAACAAATGACCTATTCGTTCGTCTAGTCGAAAAATATTCATCATTATCGAAAATTATTCGCATCTTGGCATATTGCTACAGATTTATTAATCTTTGTAAAAAAAGAATCGGATTCAATATTGCTTCTTGCAATACCCTCGGTTCACTCACTTCTGCAGAAACAAGGGCTGCAGAAGAAAAACTCATTCACTGGGTTCAAGACACACATTTTTCTGAAGAGAAAAAATGCATTCGGCTTCAAAAGCCACTGAAAAGACGCAGTCCTTTGCGGTCACTTTTCCCATTCATAGACGGAAACGGTCTCTTACGGGTGGGAGGTCGGTTACAGAACGCCGACTTACCCATGAACAGGAAACATCCTATCATTATCCCATCACAACACAGATTTTGTGAACTGTTAATTCGCGAAAAACACGTAGCTTATTTGCATGCTGGTCCTACCTTATTATCTCATATATTAAGGCAATCATATTGGATAATAGGAGGAAAAAGATTGATCAACAAATGTGTTAATCAATGCATAAAATGTCATAGATTCAAAACTAGTAACAGTTCACAACTCATGGGCAATCTGCCTAAACCACGAGTGACTTTAGAAAGAGCTTTCTTTCATTCTGGAATAGATTACGCCGGACCTGTTTCTATAAAATTTAGTAAAGGTCGAGGTGCTAAAGTTACGAAAGGTTACATTGCACTTTTCATTTGCCTGTCCACTAAGGCAGTACCCATCGAAGTAGTAAGCGACGTCAATGATACCGACTCTATAAATGCTTTGACTCCTTCGCATTTCCTTACAGGTGATGTGATAAGTTCAATTCCGGATCCAGCAAACCTGAACGAGCATAGCTTCAAAGGAAAGTGGGAACTTATCCAGAATCTCCGCAAAGGCTTCTGGAAGCAGTGGTCAAAGGAGTACCTCTCATCTCTGCAGAGTCGTCAAAAGTGGACCACCCCTCATGCCAACATTCAAGTCAACGATATTGTGTTAGTGAAAGAAGCCTCATCACCTGGTTTGTGGCCCTTGGCTAGGGTTCTTGAAGTTCACCCGGGAGCGGACGACCTGGTCCGCGTTGCAACAGTAAAGACAGCTAAAGGGATCTTCCAGAGACCGATCTGCAAACTATCTCCTATTCCTATGTATCAGGACTCAAGTCCCTATCAGGACTCAATTCCTGATAGGGTGGGAGTATGTCTGCGCCAATATGCAAATGCGCTGTCCGCAGAGGGCAGCACAGGTGACTGTAGACATAAAACGGCTAAGCTCCATGAGAAGAAAAATTTCCTACCTGATGTATCTTAACCACATTGGACACTCGTCCATTACACTGCATGTTGCAGTACTTTCATAAAACCAAGAACGGTTTCAATTTTATTTATAATGTTATTTTATTTTAATTTACTGTACATACGCTAAGTTAAATATAATACTTTTAAGTAAATCCTAGTTTTCTTGACTACAATCATTACAAGAGCAAACATAACCATAGCGCATTTCAAGGTATTCGCGACATAGGGATGCCCATAACAAAAAGTTTGAAATTTTAAAGGTATATTTTTAAAAACATGAATATTCTTTTTTTCCAATTATTCACTTTATATTATGCAGGTAATTGCACTCAAAAAATCAAAAACTTATAATATAATATTTACGCACCTTACGTTGAATTTTCATGAATAGAGTGTTGAAATTTTCAAAAATATATCTCACAATTATTGAAATTCGTTATTTTTTATCAGTTTTATAAATGAAATCAAATTTTTCAGAAAGGGCGTAAGTTCAATGGATTTCCATAGGACTTACATCTGGCTTCTACACAGCTCTTTCTTCACCAAAATACACGAACTGTCTATGCAGACGGGGGGAGGGGGGGCTACTATTCGACCATAAAAAATCGTTAGTGCGATCTAAGTACAACATGAGTATCTATTTATCACCTATTAAAATGAGTTTATAACAGATTCTGATCACAAAATGACCTAGGAAAGCCCCTGTTCAGTTTGAAAGAAACAAATCATTCGGAGAACAACTTTTGAATAACTAACTGTCCTTGTCAACCTCCCAATGGGAGGCCACTATGGGCCATAGTGACAGAAAAATAGCCTTGCATGCAGCGATATTGTACAAGTTTCACCTTAGCTTTCCAAGAGTAAGAAATATTAGGCTCTGGTTTTTGTAACATTTTTGAGGAACAAAACAGAGATTCACATAAGGAATCCAATTGAAACACCTAGAACAAAATTCTACCACGTTATTCTGCGTTACTTCCAATTTCTTACGCAGAAGAATACAAATGTGCATTGTACATGTCATCCCATGTTGGAAACTTCAAAAAAGGGTATCACTTACTACTGCTATTTGGATTTCATTAATTAAATCTGTTACATAAAATAAAAATGTCTAGATAAATGCTCACAGAGATGACTTTCATTGCTCTATACACACTTGCACAATTTAGCTTGATTTACTAATGTACATCTTTTCATTTGCTGATATTTTGGTGGTAAATTTTCTAATAACGGAACTCAAACAATATTACCAGGTGGAGAAACCTAAAAATTTGGGGCGAGGTCGCAATCTAGTTGACCTGTTCGGCAATCAGGTGTTACTCACACGAATTCTTTGTTTCGTCAATATGAGCATTCATACGTCTTTTCAAGTCTGCAGCACCAGAAAATGCCTTTGAACAAAACTCACAAGATAATCCCTTTTCAGCAGCATGGGGGGCTTCATGTGTCTGTCCCCAATAGTGAAGCTGTAGAAAACGCCTTTGAACAATACTCGCACAAGTGCGGCGATTGGCCAGTATGGGTTACCATATGTCGCTTCAAGCTCTGAGCATGAGCAAATCTCTTAGGGCAAAATTGACACGCATGTGGCTTTTCACCAGTATGGGATCTCACGTGACTCTTCAGGTGTTGAGCTTGAGCAAATGCTTTCGGACAATGTTCACACAAATATGCCTTTTCGCCAGAGTGGACACGTATATGCTTCTTAAGTCACTGCCGCTAAAAAATGCCTTTGGACAATGTTCACACGAAAATCGTTTTTCACCAGTGTGATATCTTTCATGCTCTTTCAATTTGGAGGCCTCGGTAAATTTCTTCGAACAATATTCGCAGACGAATGGCTTTTCGCCAGTATGCACTCTCAAATGCCTTTTATAACTGGATGGATCAGAAAATGCAAGTAAACAAATCTCACATCCGTATGGTTTTTCGCCTGTGTGGGTTCTCAAATGTGTCTTCAGGTGTGCAGCTTGAGAAAATTTCTTTGGACAAGAATCACACGAAAATTGTCTTTCACCGGAGTGGGTAAGTAAATGTTTCCCTACAGATGAAGCGTCAGAAAACGCCTTGGTACAATATTTACAAGAACAAGGTTTTTCACCAGTATGGGCTCTCTTATGTCTCTTTAAGCTCGAAGGCAGAGAAAATGTTTTCGAACAACTTTCACATGGATAAGACTTTTTGCTAGTGTTGACACTCATGTCTGTTGAGAAGGAACACGACAGAAGATGCTAGAACAAGTACGGACCCAAGTTTGGATTTTCGTTGCACGAGTTTTTACAAGAGGTTCAAAACATCAAAAAAAAAAAAAATACCTGAAGAGCTTTCACTCAGAAAGGACTTTTAACAATTCATGGATGATGGATTCCACTGATTCATGGCCGATAAATCAAACCAAGGTAGAATGTTTTACTGGTGAATAGAGAAGTTTTCTCAAGACCATAGCAGCTTCTGATTATCAGTAAGTTATGAAAGAACCCAGTTTTCCCAACTACCAATGTCTGTTTATACAAACCAGGTTTTTTGTGCAAGGAGTAAGTAAGGAAAAGAACAACTTGTGAAATGCTTACTTTTATCCATCTACCATCAATTTGCTCAATGACAAAGAACTAAATTACACGAACCATCAGAGAAAAATAATGTCGATCATACACGTCCTTGTTAATAACAGTTTCACTTCAACTCCTTTTGAACTTTCAGCTGATAAATGTCATTCGTAAAGGAGAACAATAAACAAGTTTGTTTCAATATCATGGGCGGAATGAATCTTCCCTCAGCAAATGCAACCCATCTGGTTCAACAGTTCCAATGTGTTCCTATGTCTCACACAATCACTGAAGATACTGCGAAAAGAGAGGTCTTGTTGTGTCCTTGCTCACATGGATAAGACTTTTTGCTAGAATTAACAGTCTGTTGAGAAGGAAAGCGAGAGAAAATACTTGAACAAATACGGAACCAAATGAGGATTTTCGTTTTACGAATTTTTACACAACGTTCAAGACATCAAAAAATACACTTAAAGAGCTTTCACTCAAAAATGACTCTTAATAGTTCATGGATGATGGATTTCACTGATTTATGGCTGACAGCTGTGTTGTCCGGCTTTGTCCGGTCCACCTTGAAAATAAAAATTGTGTCAAGTGACGTATATTCAACAATCAGGCGTAAAAAATAAATGAAAAAACATCATAATTTCCCTTCCAAACAATGACAACAGATATTAAAATATTTTAAAGAAATTAAATCCAGAAAGATGGATTTAAAATGCGTAACCATGGAAACACAAAATAAAATAAGTATAAGGAATTAGAATGCGAAAGAAAATGGTTCACAATTTGAATGGAATCGTGATTTCTTGAACTTGATTTAGAAAGGCTTGTAACTTTTTTTCCTTTCGAGATAAAAGTTAATTTTTTCTACCATAGGTCGAGTCAGAACTGGAGTAGAAAAGGTCGCTTTTTCCAATGGCGTCAAAAAGAAAATTGTGGGACAATTCCTTCACTTTTTATTCATTTATTTAATGAAGAAAGTAGTGCCTAAATTTCAGCTAAGCCAAAAAAAAATTCGAGCAGAAAACTCAAATAAACTCAAATAACTCCAGCAGTAATAAAGTTAGAGCATTGAAACAAATTGCGTAGAATGCGGAAAATTCTACCCTTTCTAACGATATGTAATATTAATATGTGCAAATACTTTTCCACCCCCATATTTGAGAATTTGTGTGTAAATTGGAATAAAAAAAGAACTATTCATCGAATTTTAGTCAAACTGGTCTGCAAACCTCTTCAGGACTAAAAGGAACAAACTGTAAAAATTTCAGCGCAATCCGCCGAGTAGTTCTCGTGTTTTGCAAGTTCAAACACACAGACGCTTTTTGGGGACTTCGTTTTATACCATGTAGAGATAAATCAAACTAAGGTAGGATGTTATACTGATGAATATATGAGTTTTTAGCACGATAGCAGCTTTGTCAACTATTGATTATCAGTATGTAATAAAAGAACCGAGTTTTCCCCAACTACCAATGTCTGTTTATGCAAGGGGTTAATCACAGGTTATGTGAAATGCTGACTTTTTTTCCTTCTAAAACCAGTTTGTTAGATAACAAAGAACTAAATTACGCAAACCATCCTAGAAAAATAATGTCGATCATACACGTCCTTGTTAACAAGTTTCACTTCAACTTCTTTTGAACTCTCACCTGATAAATATCATTCACAAAGGAGAACAATGAACAAGTTTGTTTCAATAGCATGGACGGGAATGAATCTACCCTCAGCAAATGCAACCTTCTGGTTCACAAGTTCCAATGTGTTTCCATGTCTCACACCATCACTGAAGACACTGCGAAAAAGGAGGTCTTGTTGTGTCCAGTGTTTTCTCCTGCACACTGCTGTCTAATGCTTTCATCACTTTTCCCCTTCCTTTCTCAAACTTAAAAACTTAAGAAAACTTCAGCTGGGTTGCGATCATTCAAATATTTTCTTCAACTGAATTCCTTGAAGGAATGCAAATCTGCGTGTGCGTAAATTTAATTTCTTGTTAATATACGACATCATGTAGTTCAGATTATTACTGGAAAAAAAATTCAAAATCAAGAAAGATCTTCAAATATAGGTGCAACTCACGGTTCTTGGGACTAAGGATGCTCTCAACAAAACTTATTAAAACTTAAAATACACTGCTAGCTCAGTTATTCCATCCGAGGACAGCAGTTTCATGCTTTTTAGCACTCATCAGCCCGGAATAGGAATCACATGAGCTGGAGGCGAAAAACCTCTTAAGGGAGCCAAGAGAGCCAAACAAACTGGTAGAGAATGCAGCATTAGCAAACCAGATGAGCGACCGCAGTAATGGTGCAGTTCTACTCAAAGATTGATGGCAAAGCATGGTATTTTGTAGTATGTTACCAAGTAGTTATTAGGGCTGTAACATATTACACAATACCATGCTTTGCCATCAATCTTTGAGTTGAACCGTACCATTGCTGCAGTCGCTCATCTGGTTTGCTAATGCTGCATTAGCTACCAGTCTGCTTGGCTCTCTTGGCTCCCTTAAGAGGTTTTCTCCTCCAGCTCATGTGATTCCTATTCCGGGCTGATGAGTGCTAATAAGCACGAAACTGCAGTCCTTGGATGGAATAACTGAGCTGGCGGTGTATTTTAAGTATTTCTGCCTTAGCCCTGGCTTTAGGGCGGTAACATACTACAAAAAAATAATTAAAATTTGAAATTTTTAAATCACAATTCTAAAGGATATGGTTGTCCTTTTTTAACCATTATTTACTTCATATTATGCATGAAATTGCACTCTAACTATAAAAGAAAAAAATTTTTTTACCGACTTTATGTTGAATTTTTCTATAATAATGACTAGAACTGATTTTCAAGCTGAAACTCTGAACCTAAGAACCAATGTAACCTACGTCCAAAAATTGCAATACATCGTTTATTAGTACATTGTATGCAGAAGTCTATTTCTCATCGACCCATGTGAGCGAAATTCTTTTAAAAAAATTTCCTTTTCAATTTTTTACCAGGGTCTAATTTATGAGAGATGTCCAATGCAAACACTGCAACAATATTCAGCGAACGCCCAACGCATCTTGGAGTACCGAGCGATCACCACTAATCTTCTGAAAAACGGGTTAGCTCTGCTCAGCAAGTTGCTTGGACATGAAAACAACAACCGCATCCCATTCTTTGCATAAGCCAGGAAAAAGATTTTCCTCTCTCCTGTAAAGTTGCGATTATGTGACTTACGTCTGTCTGACTCTGAGGTACAGAGCTGGTAGTAGAGACAAACTAAGTAAAGGCTCATTTTTAAAATAGATAATTTCACTCAAAAAGAGCACTATACAAACAAATATATAGGTGGTGAAAACTGAATATTGCTGTGTCTGTCCGATTATTGTCAACAATAATTAGATAATATTTGTTAAAACTTTTATTTGTGCGATTTTTATGACGAACATTTTCTAATACCTCCTAAAACGTTACAATATCAATATTCCAAATGATCATTGAAATCTGCAATTACATTAATACCATTAATATTTGGGCCATTCTCCAAATAAACATCAACGTGTACCGAAATGTGACATTTCATACATTTAATAAAAAATAATTTAAAAGGCAAAGAACAAAATTTGCGCTTTGTTGTTTTGTTTGATTAAAAGCGATGCAGGCTTCAATGAATAGCTTTTTTAACATAATTTAAGGGACTTTTATACCCCCTTTGGATCTTGTGACCCAGGAAATCGCCCATTTGTTGGCAACACTGTAGGTGTGTGTATAAAGGTGTATTTCACTTGAGTTTTTTTGCACTCCTAATTGGTCTGATTTCATGATGGACAGTGTCAATTACAGAGTAGTTCAAAGAAATACTAATAAATCTTATAGAATGAAAGTGAAAATTCTTCCAGATTTAAAACTTACACAACTTGGAAGACATAAAGGGAGCACCTTTACTACCTTGTATAAAGAAAATGAACTATTGTCTGCACAAAAAAATAATCACTTAAATTTTTACATAGATTTCATTTTAGTTGTGTCTGAATGAATTTTAACTTAATTTTCTGTCTATATCTGTGCATACTTATCTGTGCAAGGCAACCTAAACATGCATTTTGACTGCGCCAGAATCCATTTCGATAAGTTTTGTCCTGAGATCTGCATCAATGTGTCTGTGCCAGGCTCGTATCTGCGTATCCTCAGAGTGGGGGGGGGGAGCTCCTTACAGAGCCAAAAAGCCCAAGAAAGTGAAACAATAAATTGCAAAAAAACTGGCACTAAGACTTTTCGACGTTACAAATACACACTGTTAGCCTCTGGGGAGTGTCCCAACAGAGTTTTTGCAGGGGGCCCAAAATTTATACATCCTCTGGTGTGTATGACGGATTGCACAAAAATGATGGTGGAAGATTTCAATTTTTCTCGTATCTTAAGTGGCATCAAGATGTACATCTCCTTTTTTGATTACAATCGTCTAATCCAAAAGGTTTTGATGCATTCCTTGCTTGTGTTCAACGAACCTCACCGGTCGACCGGTGAGTAACCAGTTGCTAACCGCAGCGTTCTTGAGAGCTGCCGGTCAACTGGTTGCTTCCAATGTCGTTTTATGAGCCTCACCGGTTGATCTATCGATCAACTGGTGCAACTCTAGCTGGTTGATCGGTTGATGGAACCACGTGACATTTTAGACCAATTATATGTATTTTTCATTTGCGTGTTATTTGTCTGCATCATGACTGCGCAAGTAAGAAGTGATCAACCGAAAGCGTTCGATGAAGCATTGGTTCGTGAATAACCGGATAGTAACCGCTGACGTAATTGCTGTCACGTGATTAACCGGTCATGCTCGTCGAACGTAAATTTTGTGGCAAATCAAGGTTGATTTTATGGATTAAGTTATTATCTCCAAGGCATCTCTTAATATGTATCTTCTAGTCGAAGAATATTCCATGTCACTTAGGAAGTGTTGTTGAAACCAACTTCTCAATGTACTTTCATCATTTACTCTATGTAGTAATGAGTTTTACGGTAGCTAAAGATTTCCATTTTCAAATTTTAAAGAAAATTAAATTTTTAGCTACTAAAAATTTTTACTTAAAATATAAATGAAGCATCTTGGATTAAGCGAAACCTCAAACTTTCGAGGCTCAGATTTTTGAGAGTCTAACTGTACTTGTATTTGATTTTTAAAAATATAAGGCAGGTAAAAGGATTTTCAATTTTTCCATTTAATTCTACATTTGCGACTCAGTCCGAGGTTTTTTCAATTTTTAATTTTAGTTACTTGTTAACCCCCAACACGCAAAAGAAGAGGGCTATAAGTTTGACGTGTGTGTATCTGTGTAACTGTCGGTGGCATTCTAGCGCCTTAACGGATGGACAGATTTCGAAAATTTCGGTTTTTTGTTTGAAAGGAGAATTGATCAAAAGTGCTCTTAACTAGGTTGCGTTTTCGGATGACATTAATTAACGAATATTAATTATTTAAAATCCTTTGCGTCTAATTGAATGTGGAACTTCCATGTTACACAGAACTTAAGTTGTAACTTTTTTTAAAGCAGATTTTAAATACGGTTAATCCTCTATTGAACATTCATTGTTGCCCGACAACAAAAGAAATAGCAATGATTTAAAAAATGTATCCGTTGCCAGTTTCTTTTTGATAAATAAAATGCTTGTAATTGATTTTCAATGGAAGAGCCTTCTAAAAGGAATTTCAATTTTCCCTCTTGATTCTACATTTGCGACTCAGTCGGGATATTTTAAATTTTTGAATTTTAGCCTACTTATTTAATACAACTTCTCTCTTTTGGCAGTTTGATTCTATAATATCTTATTAAAAATGATAACTTTTTTTTAAAAATAATTTTACATTTATTAACAAGAAAGGAATTTGTTTACTTGATACTGCATACCTCGTTTATTTTTAATTTTACTTGATGTATTTGTAAAGAAATAAATAATTTGAGAACAGAATGAAAAAAGTTCGCCAAGCGTAAAAATTATATTTTTAATCGATTACTATTAGATTGCACAGTAAACAATAAATTTAAAACACCAACTTCATGACTTTTTTTTTTCCTATTCATCTTTACTCTTTATTAGTAAAATATTCAGTCACATGTTGACACGCTATTCAACAACTGAAACCCACCAACAGGAGCAATGTTCCCACATTTTGAAACATTACTGTCAATTTTTCCACTACCAGGGTTGGCAAAAACCCAGGCTTTTTTTTTAAAAGCCCATGGACCCAGGGTTTTTTGGGTTTTTTAAATAAAACCCAAAAAAAAACCCAACTGAAGCTGGGTTTTTAAAAGAAATGTGGGTTTTTTGTCTTTTTTTAGGGAAAATGTGGGGTACTTGTAGCATATTGTAGCGTAAGTATATGGACAAAGCACGAAAATTGTTTTGGGGAAAAAAGAAGCTGGAAAATTCAGCGTTTTCTGAAGAAAAGTATAAAAGATGACGAAACCCACAAATGGTGAAGTTTCAGGTTTTTTAGTTTCCATAATTACCAACAGTTAAGGCAAATTTACTTCTCGAGTGATAAAATCTATTGTTTGTTTGTTTGTTTTTAATTGCTAAATACATTTTTTTTTTTTTTTTTTTTTTGCATTTTACTTTTTTGTATTTCATTTTGTTATGCAAAACTACTGTAGAACCTCAAGTAGTTTAAATCCCTTTTTAGTGAATTCCAGCTTAATCAAGACAATTCTTTGAATTTTATGTTGCCTGTTTTTCTATTTCTGTGTACGGAGTAAGAAATATTAAACTTTTTCCTAGGATAATGAAAAAAATGCTGTATATCCTATTCTGTTTTCTATCCGACCGTTTGTAAAATCTGTTAATTTCTAAAAAAAAATATACCTTGTTTATTCGAGATTTGTGACGTGTTGGTTTGCAGAAAATAATTCACATGAAAGCCTTTTAGCTAGAGTAGTTTCCTCTGTACATTCTACAAATATTGAGAAAATCGGACGTGACAGGACTTAATCAAGATAATTTGAGTTATTTATTGAGACCAGTGAAAGAAAAAAGTTAAATATATTTATTTAAAATATTTGAAGTATTTTTTTTAATGCTTTTAAGAGTTAAAAAATACTATTAAAGTTTGAAATTCATTTTTTATGTTTACTGTCTGTGGTGAAGAACAAATAAAAAAGAAGTTTAAATTGTGAAAGTACTTAAATTAATTAATTTTTTTGAAAACAACTTAGAAAATTTTTAAAAACCTAAAAGTGGGCTAAATAATGGGGTTTTTTTAAATGGGTTTTTTCAAAAAAAAACTCATTGGGTCCAACCCAATTGGGTCCAATCTGGCCAACCCTGTCCACAACCCAATCTGCAGCATCTTGCTTCTTTCCCAGAGCATGGAACTTTTCAAGAATATCCGATACTCTGCTTTTTTTTTTTTTTTTTTTTTTGCAGTATTACGTATTTTATGCTTTTCGTTCTGAAAGGGTGCTTATTTCTTAGCACAACCAGAAGCATGTTTGAAACATTTGGAAAACACATCCTCTGCCCTTCACCCTGATGGAGTTTTTGCTTCAATAAAAATTACAATGAACTGGAAATCAGGTCTCTAAATACAGTCATCGCTCATTATAACCACCACACATTATAAGGACTATTTTATTATAATGACCGGCGATAAAAGCCTCAACTTTGTTCCTATGCACTCTATGTTCATTTGCTTTCGGTACAACGAATGTTCTATATCATCCAATCATCTGTCAAAATGTTCATGGGAGAAAAATGCAGCCACCGTTGTCCAAAGACTGGAGCACCCGAGGGTGGAGGTCTGTCTTGGCTCCATGCCTGTTAGTGTTAGCTGGGAAAGATGGTAAGATGGAGTGGCCTTCACACCTTGGGTGACCCTACCAGGAGTAAATACTCCCAACGTACTTCACCAACTCCTCCCAGTGACACCCCCATGCCACGATGAGGCCACTAACAGGACTTAAGGGGCTGAAAAGTCTCACTTTCTCTGGAAGCGCCAAGAGGTTCCCCATCTGCCCTAAATGCCAACAAGACCAGGCATCACCACAGCATATCTTGAGCTGCCTGGGATTGGACTGGAACGATATTCGACAGTCCACTGCTAGTGTCAGATTTCATAAGGGTCGACGGCTTCATCGATTTGGTCTGACTCCGTCTGACCAAAGGGAGATTAAAAACAACAACAACAACAATATATCATCCAATTCAATACAGCGGCGGAATTCAGCGGACCTTTTTCGGTATTTTTTTAAACAAATTTGTAACAATAATCAATGTCATTTCCGGTTACAAATTTGTTTAAAACAAATTTGTAACTTGAAATGATATTGATCATTGCTTAAAGGCAGCTGCACGGAGTCTTCAATATTCAATCCAACTTTGAGAAAAGGGGGGGATTGCTTCTATCTTGCTGATTTTAAAAAGCAAATGGAAACGGGATCTACTGCTGAAGTGATTGGTCAGGCAATCCAAAATGAAAATTTCGATGAAGAAGATGAAATGCTTTTTCTAAGAAAATGAAATTGGATGAAGCGTTGAACTTAAACGATTATAATCAAAAAGATGTTAACCTTTTGCAAAACGAAGCCCATATACACATATTTACCTTGGGACATATCAATTTGCTTGGAGATAAAACTATTTATCTTCCACTGTGGACTGTAGCCAGTGGGGTAGCTAGGGAGGGGCGGAGGGGGCGGTTCGCCCCGGGCAGCACTTTTTTGGGGGCGGCAATTTCACACATTTGGTGCGAAACATTCAATGCATTTTTCCAATAAGGGAATCACTTTTATCTATTACTGGAGGCAAAAAAAAAAAAAAAAAGTCTTTGAATTGTAAAGTTTTGGTACGACTATGATAGTGAAATGTCTAATACAAAACGTATGTTTTTCTTGTGGACATCCCAGCACGATTCTTTGTTCTCCCCCCCCCCCCCCTTCGTCTTGATCTACAGACTGAGGGAAGCTGTAGTGTAAATCAACGGACCTAAGATTTTTTCTTCACCGTAAAGGTTTACTATAGGGGAGGAAACAATAAATTTCATAACCTTTTGTTTTGGAGGAATCTACCATTGAATTTTAAGAAAGTTCCTTAGAAATTAATTTATTAAAAAAACAATATTTTTTTAAAGGATAGTGACAACAAGAGTAAGAGAAAAAAAGTTTCAAATGGAGGGCAATTTATTGCTCAACTTCGGGATAACATTATCTATTTCAACAATTGCTCTCATAGGTCCTTGATTACAAAATTTTCATTAAGACAGAATGAATTTTATGTACACTTTATAAAAGCACTTATTCACAACCCAAATACCAATACAGTAGAAGACCATTATAACGCCGACCTATATAACGCAATTCTCTATAAACCGCACAACTTTTCTGATGTAAACAATAGGTTTTGAAGTACCTCTGTTTTGCTTTGCAAACATAAAAATTGTTAGGCAAAATAAATTTTGAAACCGTTTTTCATCTTTTCATCTTCATTCAGAGTTTTAAACTGAAAATTAGTGTTCACAGTAAGCAGAAAATACCAGATGGCTCTTGAAAATGTAGCTGTTATGCAAACCATGAAGCTAGCAGAACTGCAGGATAATTCAATTTCTTTTGATTGTGAAACGTATTTATTTGGAAGTGATTAATTGTATAATTAGTGCTTTAATGTTCATTGCAGATAAAACTCATTCTGAAGTGCTAATATATAGATATATTCTGAGTAATAGTTTCAAAATTTGTAAAATGATCTATATAACGCAAAAACCTGTATAACGCAAAAACTCTGGTCCCAAGGTGTGCGTTATAATGGTCTTCTACTGTATTTGCTGTTGATATTTATTCCTTTAAGCAATGAGTTTCACATTTAGTCATTCATTATAATGAAAAGTTTTTAATCAATAAAATGTCTAGGCAAAGCCTTTTACATTTACATCAAAAGTAATGAAAATGATTTTTGACGCACAACTTTTCCTTCTGGTGAATCACAGTATGATTAATCGAACGCAAAAGGCCTCATTTATCTTATCGTCCTCTATCAGTAAAGAAGAGAATCATCCAAACTTGGTAATACGGACCTTAGTAAATATTGCTCGTAATCTGGACGGCAACTTTTGAGTTTGTCAACATTAAGTGATTCGCTCAAGCGCGGATCAAAAAGAGAGTCATAACTCCCTTTGAAAAACCAGACCCTAAAATTGTGTTTCTAAAGCTTCAAATTATTAAAATTTCCATGGCGGAGCAACGACCTTAACCTTCCTTCCAACTGTCACAAAGCTTCAAATGCATTTTCCAAGATTTCAATTTTGAAAATATCTGGAGGAGACCCACTTCCTTGCCCTTTCTCTCTTAACTTGGCGAAACATAGCCTAAAACGGCATTTTTAGGGGCTCTATTTTCAACCCCTCCTACCCCTTGTCCCAATCTACGTCTCCAAAGATAGCTTTAAAATGTGCTTCCAGGCCGGCGAATACTAACCCCTTCCCATATAATAAAAATAAAGACAGCTTAAAATTGTGTTGTTTAAGCCTCAATAAATGTCACATTTCTCGGGAAGAGAGCAATCGAACTTTCCTATTTCTTAACGTTACCAAACAGAGTAAAAATGCAGTTTTAGGCCTTCAATCTCAAAACATTTCTGTTTAAAACTTCAATATCAACAAATTCCTCAAGGCAGTCGAATTCTGACCGGCCTGACCCTTCCTGTAAGGTGATTAAAGGTAGTGAAAAATGTGTGTTTAGGAAGCTTTAAACTTTAAAACCCCCCTTTCCTCCAATGTCTTCAAAAATCGCATCAAAATGGGTTTTTGAGACTTCAGCTTCAAAAAATTCTAAGGAAGAGGCTCCAAATGTCCAAGCAGTCACCTAACGTCACAAACTGGCTCAAAATTTCGTTTTCAGAAATTTTTGAAGGAAGTACGCAAAGTCTTTTTTTCCCGCAATGATTAAAATGAACAATTTCCAGAACGATTTCGGGTAGGAAACCTCCATCTGACCTCTCTCTCATTACGTTGTCTGTCAAACAACAGTTAAAATCGCGTTTTTAAGACGTCATTTTCAAAACATTGCCAGGGGAGACGGAAGAGCCATCTAATTTCCCAACATTTTTTAGAAACATTCAGCAGCTCCCTAACTCCCACCAAAGATGCTTTTGAAACTTCGGTATCGAAAAATTTCAAGAGAGCTGTCCGAAAGTTCTCTACTCTCTTTAGCGTCATCAAAGATAGCAAAAAATAGATTTTAATATGGAAAATATTTCGGGGGGAAAATCCAATGGGAAACCCTTACACCACTAAATACAGCCAACGCATTTGTGTTTTTCAGTCTAGTCAAAACACTTTCCGGGCAGCGCTACCGAACCTTCCCCAATCTCTTCACGCATCCAAAGATATCCTAAATTGCTTTTTTAACACTTCAACTTCGGAAAATTTCCTTGAACTCCCCCCCCCCCTGCGTTACTAAAATTGTGAAATTTTACTTAACTCTTGGAAAGTTTTGGTGGGGCCCTGAATTGTTTTTCTCCTGCAAAAAAAAAAAAAATTCCCTTTCTTTTGTAAATTAAGTTCTTATATTGTACTTTAAATACTTTTGACTCTTTGATGTATTAGTAATTTCTCATCAAAAGGGGGGGGGGCAAATTGAGGAACCGCCCCGGGCGGCCGAAAGTGCAGCTACGCCACTGATTGTAGCCTATTCCCATATATCGCACTATACTGTGCTAATAATTAGATTACAATTTTCGGTACTTTTCCGTTAGCCGGGCGCAAGCGAAAATCGCCAAATGATAACACCCAATGCCAAGCTATGAAATTGGCAGATTTCTACATCAATTCGGCAAATCATCGGTTGGTGTTGGGTGTAATCATTTGGTAATTTTCGCTAGCACGCCAGGCTAACGGAAAAGTACCCAACTTTTTTTATTTAATTTTTAACAGTAATAAATAGTAGTAATTATTTTTTAAATATAGGTAATTAATAGGTCTTTAATACTTCACAGAATCTACACACAGCTTCACAGAATGCGCATATTATATTATCATTTTCAATTTCATTTCAAAAATGAAATACGTAGTATTGAAATGCTGTACAAACTGAGAGCTGTTCTTTCAGTGTTTTTTTTTTTTTTTTTTTTTTAATTTTTAACTGTAGTTACAGTCAGACCTTGATTTAACAAACCTCTATTTAACAAATTTCGTGATTTAACGAATTTTTCTTTTTCCCCCGACTAAAATGAAGGCAAAAACCCCTATTTTCCAAATAATAAACCCTGAATTGACGAATTATTTTAACAGCTGAAAAAATTTTTTTTGGCAATTTGAGTTAGAAAATATTGGAATGTTTTCCAAACGTTATATCCATATTGTCCAAAATAGAAAGCCCTTTTTTTTTTTTTTTTTTTTTTTGAATCAATCAGCATTTTTTGACGGGCGAGGGGGCAACTAATGAATAAGAGATTTTGATGCAGAAAAGCGATAGTAAAACTCCTATTAAAACTGCTACTTTTTCAAATGCTTTGTATTAGTGATGTGCCAGATCGTTAAAACAGTAGATCCGGGGATACGGATCCGGATCATTTGTGTCAAGATCCGCAGATACGGATACCGATCTCAAAATTTTTTTTGCACAGTTCAACTCTCCAAGGGTAAAATTTGATACAGAAGGTATAGCTCCAACTGTATGCAACTTGGAAGTTCCAAATAAATAACAAACGCAGAAAACTTTGTTCCTTCAATTTTTAAGTTTTTACTACCATTAATTGTGAAAAACGCTAAGTCGGTTTTTACCAATATCTCCGGTAATTAAAGTTCCCCATAAAAGGAAGTCAAACTAAGAACCCTTTCGGTCAAGTCCCCTTTTGAATGAAAAAAGAACTATCAAAAACAGTTCATCTGTTAGGGAACTACGGTGCCACAAATAGCCACACAGATACACTTTTAAAAAATTTTACCCGTTCCTTTTTGTGACGGCGCGTACAAATTGGATTCTGAAATGATGCCTTATAATTTAAATAGTGATTAAAACTTAATTTATATGGAATTTTATTCTTTTATCCAAATATTTTAGAATTTTTAGAATAGAAAAGATCCGTCAGAAAAGTAACGGATATGGATCTTTATTTTCCCTCAGATATCCGCGGATACGGATATTCAGAACATCACTACTTTGTATGGCCTGGAAACTAAAAACATATCTCATGCAGCAGGCTGCAAATGGCACAGTATTTTCTTCTCTTCATAAAGTCAAAAGAGAACTATTTAGAGTCAAGCATCAAGGAAATTGTCAAACATCATTACTTAGTGTTAGTAGTTTGAAATTTCAAACTAACTAGTGCGTAATAGTGATATTCCAGATATCCGAAGGAAAATAAAGATCTGTATCGGTATCCGTTACTTTTTTGACGGATCTTAAACGTATCATTTCTATTCTAAAAATGTTTAAATATTTGAATAAAAGACTTAAATTCCGTTTAAATTAGGTTTTATTCCCTATTTAAATTATAAGGTATCATTTCACCCCCCCCCCCCCCATTGCAAAAAGGAAGGGGAAATAAGTTTTAAAAGTGTGTATCAGTGTGTCTTTTTGTGGCATCGTAGCTCCTAAACAGATGAACCGATTTTGATAGTTCATTTCTCGTTCAAAAGGTGACTTGATCGAAAGTGTTCATAGCTTGGCCTCGTTTTAGTAGAACTTTAATTACCGGAGATATTAATTAAAAACCGATTTAACATTTTTTACAATTATGGTAGTAAACATTTACCCGTGCGATAAAAATGTTGGCCCTAATTGAAAAAACAAAGTTTTCTGCGTTTGATATTTATTCGAAACTTCCAACTTATGTACAGAAGGAGCTATAATCTTATTAAGTAAATTTTAAATGCAATTCTAAGCCATTGTATGCGTGATTGTTAGCGATTTAATAGTTGGAAGACAAGAAGAAAAAGCTCAATGATTTAAAATTTCTATCTGCTGTCAGTTCATATTTGTTCTGACCCGCAAAATTCATCTTAATCTGAAGTCGGCTGTCTGGGACATGCTTTTTTTTTTTAATTTTTAATTTAATATTAGTTATATTGTTATTGATTTGGGGTATCTGTTATTCTTCATTTTGGTTTTTCCCGGCATCCTTTTAAAAAAGTGAGACTAAATTCTCTATTTACTGTTTGTAAAGGTGTTCCCGGCTCTGTATTTCGTCGATCGGAGAAGTTAGGTGGAATGGGTCAGCGCTGCATTTATGCTGAAATAAAATGGGAAAAATTATACCTAGCCTGTACAGTAGCAGCTTTACACTCTTGATCCTGTATCCTACATCTACCGAGCAAGCAAGGAATAATTTTTCACATTCCATCTAAGCATTAATGCAGCGCTGACTCATTCCTTCCAACTCTCCCTTAATTTTAACGGAGTCTAAATCATAGTCTTGATTATATTTTTTGCCGCATTTGACATTTTTTGTAGAAACTGCCATTATTCTGACAGGAATACCTTCGTAACAAATTTTACACTTGTATAGTTGAATTGGGTAAAAAAAAAAGATTTGAGATCCGTATCCATTAGTGACGTACCGAGTAGCACTTTGGCCGAGTACCGAGTACTCGGCCTTTCACTACTCGGCCGAGTACTGAGTTCTCGGCCTTTCACAACTTGGCCAAGTTACCAAGTACCAATTATGTTTTAAGAAGAACCACCGACACACATGTGATGAATTTTGAACTTATTGGAATAGTAGTATAGACCTCCTGGTCCATATAATAGTTTTTAAAACTAAATTCCTGATGAAATTTAACTACGCATTACATAAACAATTTTGTTTGGGACAAAAATTTTACAAAAAAATTATTTTTAAAATAAAAAATAAATAAATAAAAGGTATGATTAATCAAGTTGGAATTAAAACAAATAACAATAAAATCCCTTTAATGCGGACACTAACAGGACAATTTTTTTTTTGTCCGCAATAGAGAGGTGTCTGCAGACGGGGGTTTAATAATGTTATTTGCATTGGAACTGGGGAATTAAAAATTGTCCGCATAAGAGGGGTGTCCGCCTTTGAGGGGTGTCTGTTAAGAGGGGTTTCACTGTATACCAATCGTAGTTCTAGTCCGCCAAACATAAATAATTTTTAAAAGCAGATAAAACAAATGTACAGGAACACTGCAGACACGTGTTTCTGCCCCCCTCCCCTCCCGTTACAAGGAACGTCTTTTTCAGTGCATAATATGTGACTTAAAGAATATAAAGACATTTGACAAAAAATTCGGACTTTTGTCGAATGCCTTTAAATCTGCGAGCTCCCATTTTGTGCATTGAAAAGGGAATTCCTTGTAACACCAAAACACATGAAGCTCATAAATGGCAAGCCAATTGAGTAATAAAAATTTTCAGAAAAGAAAAATTTCTAGCTCGTCTCTTGGCTTTGTTTTTGTGACTAAATTCCATTTGCCTCCCAGGCACAGACATATGCATATGAATAAGTTTAATTAATTTCTGCTATATCCGACTTTAAGAAAACAAGAATTGAAAAGACCAAAACAAACTATTAGCTATAGATAACTGAAATGCACTGTGCTAAAAAGCTTGAATTGAGAATTCTTGATAAAATAATTCAATGATAGTTTCTTACTGCATAAATGCGGACAAATTCTTAACAAAATAAACAATTCACTTCAAATGGTTATCGCAACGTATATTAAAAAAGAAAAAAACTTATCATCGAAGAAACTAGAAAAAGAAAATTTAAAAAGTATATCGTTAGCTGAATGCTACAACAAGGTAACCGCAAATTTGTAAGAAATTGAATGTTTTACAAAATGGTGGTTTAATGATATTTTAATATCGTGAAAAGACACTAATTTCTTGAGTTTTTTTCGAAACAGTATAAAAAATACTGAGTTGAATTTACGTACTTAGAGCATTTTTCCACATTATGAATGTGAATGATTTAAATTAATTTTAAACGTATTTAATTTTGAACATTCACGTTCTGAGTTATTGGTAATGAGTTTCACATTTTCCCCCTTTTTTATGGTTTCTGCGTCTAAACAATAAAAATGTGCTCCAGTATCAATTTTCTTCATAATGAATCATAAATAATAAGCAGCTTCATATAATAACTAATATATGTTTCTTTTTTTTACAAACAAGATGCATTTTATTTTTATTCCAAGATAATTATTTCATTTGAGTAAAAATATTACACGCTGAAACCCATTTATAAGCAAAACTAACTTCTAAAACCCGAAAATCAAACGCTCCTGGAAACGGAGAATGGTTGCCGTAACGTTAGTGAAGCCAAAAAGCTCGCCAACACTATTCGAATCCAAAATCCCAAGATCAATGCTCTATAATTAAATCAATTCGTCAATATGCCCTACGGCGGATAGAGGCGCTCTCCGCTTCTCAGTGGGGGGTGTGCTTGTCATCACACTGATCATTCAAGACACTCTAATTTAGATGATCAACGCACATAATCAAATCTAGATTAAATACATTATCATTATGCAATTTTTAGGGAGTTTCAAATCATTTGGAACTATGTTTTAGCCGAAAGAGTTTCTTAATTATTTTTCAAAATAAATAAATAAATAAAATTTTCTGAAAAATTAATTTTTAAGGAAAATCTTTAGAAACGCCCACCTTTAGAAAATCTCAAGTTATTTGGCCCAATTTAAGCCTATATATCCTAAGAAAACCTTGAAAATAAAAATTTGAAGATTTTCTTCAGAGCTTTTTACAGAAAATCTACAGATCTTAAGTCTGTAGATTTCCTTAAGATTTAGGCTTAAAAGTGAGCCAAATAGCTTCAGATTTTCTCAACTTCAGAACATTCTGCAGAAAATCTAGAGATCTTCACTCTGCCGATTTTCTTAAGATGTAGGCTTATGAAGTGGGCCAAATACCTTCAGATTTTCTCAACTTTTTTTTTTACAGTTTTTTTTTTTTTTTGAGATCCTTTCTAGTGGGGATTATAGCTGCTAAACGGAGATGACATGGAATTAAAATTAGCGACAGTTGTTGAAAATTATTTTCAGGAGAAGAGGAGAAAAATCAAGAGGTTAAAACAAAAATTTAGGAGTTTTAAGGGCCCTTAGAAGAAAAAATTAAATTTCAGGAGTTTTTCAAGATTTTCAGGAGGTGTACGAACCCTGTAATTAGCACATGGATCAGACTTTCAGTTATCAATGTTAATAAGAGATATGAAATTGTACCCTCCAGCGTCTCAACGTTCTAATTTTAAAATTGGGAATGCAGGTTAAAGGGTTCTCTTCTAAAAGGGGTGTATGATTTGAAAAGCTAATTTTGGGACTAAGATTTTTATTTAAAAAAAAACAAAAAAAACACGACTATGCCTGTCCTATGAAACAGTTCACTATTAAAAAAAGTTCCAGAGAGACTCATGTATCTATATCCAGCTCATGAAAAAATTGGTTAAAAGTCATAGCATAGCGAGTCGAAAAAACATTATTATGATGAAATCGCAACTTACTTGTTTGATGAATATGTAAAGATTTCGAAGTTTTGACCGTAGCAATTTAAAAGTCTCTCTCGACATTCAATTCCGGCAATTAATAGAAGAAACATTATTCTTTGGCGGAATTTCAATCCGCATTCAATTTCTCAACATCGAACACAGCACCATAAAAAACATAAGAAAAATAATGCTGCTACAATACTCTTTATCTGACGGCTGCAGATAAACCACAGCGATAAGAGTTTGAAATAAATTATTATTTAATGTTAATAAACCTTTTAATTTAATTTTGTACAAATACTAAAGGACAATCCAATATTATTTTGATAAGAAAACTTTAATTGACTACAAATAATTATAAAAAAAAATTAAATGAAGCAAATATTTGCAGTTCTAAAATTAAAATGCTTCACAATTAAGACTTAATACAGCTTTTCATCCCCCTTAAAGTGAAGGAACAAAAAAAAAAATGCTAAATTATATTGCAGTTTTTTTCTATCGTGCTTTATGATAAGGAACTGAGAGAAAATTCCTCCCCCCCCCCCCGTTTTTTGCCAATAAAACTCTGAATTAATACATACTTTGCAAAATAAACTTTGCATGCTGAAATATTAGAATTTATCGGCATGACAGATAACGTCACTTATTTGTAACATGTTTCTCGATGTCAAATAATATGGCATGTAAACATAGTTACAAAGGCCAGAGACAACATGATCGAGAAAGATGTCATTTCAGCTAGGACTAAAGGATCACTCAAACTCACCTAAATAAAAGAATTCAGAAAACGTAAGGTGGTTCGCACACTCCAAAATTGTCTACTATACTCCAAAACTTGAGTTGTCCAGCACGGAAAGTGGAATTTGCCCCTTGTGCCAGTGTTAATTTGGAATATTGCCCCATGCAGTTAAAATTCTATTGTTTTCACATGAAAATTTAGATTTGGTTTCTAAAATATTTCAGACAAGCTTGGGAAAATAAGCTTTTCTGTTGGGTACCAGAGCTGAGGCAATAAAAAAATAGTGTTTGGGGGATATTTCGATAATTGGGAATCTGGCGATCTTTCTTCATTGGCGTCACTTTTTGGCTCCATCGCCTGCGCGAGAGGTATTTCTCTTTGCAAATCAAAACAAGAGATCGGAAACATCTATTCACATAGGGTTACTAGAAATCAGTAGGTTTACCAAAATAAGATTATTTACGCCAAAAATGAATGAGCCAAATACCTTCAGATTTTCTCAACTTCAGAACATTCTGCAGAAAATCTAGAGATCTTCAGTCTGCAGATTTTCTTAAGATGTAGGCTTATGAAGTGGGCCAAATACCTATAGATTTTCTCAACTTTTTTTTTAAAGTTTTTTTTGAGATCCTTTCAAGTGGGGGAGCTTTCACCCAGAAAGGACTTTTAACGCTCATGTCTGTTGAGAAGGAACACGGCAGAAAATGCTTGAACAAATACGGACCCAAGTCTGGATTTTCGTTGCACGAATTTTTACACAAGGTTCAAAACATCAAAAAATATACCTGAAGAGCTTTCACTCAGAAAGGACTTTTAACACCTATGTCTGTGTAGAAGGAACACAACAGAAGATGCTTGAACAAGTACGGACCCAAGTCAGGATTTTCGTTTTACGAATTTTTACAAGAGGTTCAAAACATCAAAAAATATACCTGAAGAGCTTTCACCCAGAAAGGACTTTTAACACTCATGTCTGTTGAGAAGGAACACGGCAGAAAATGCTTGAACAAATACGGACCCAAGTCTGGATTTTCGTTGCACGAATTTTTACACAAGGTTCAAAACATCAAAAAATATACCTGAAGAGCTTTCACCCAGAAAGGACTTTTAACATCTATGTCTGTGTAGAAGGAACACAACAGAAGATGCTTGAACAAGTACGGACCCAAGTCATGATTTTCGTTTTACGAATTTTTACAAGAGGTTCAAAACATCAAAAAATATACCTGAAGAGCTTTCACCCAGAAAGGACTTTTAACACCTATGTCTGTTGAGAAGAAACACAACAGAAGATGCTTGAACAAATAGTGACCAAATCTGGGTTCTCGTTGCACAAATGTTTACAAGAGGTTCAAAACATAAAAAAAATACCTGAAGAGCTTTTACTCAGAAAGGACTTTTAACAATTCATGGATGATGGCTTCCATTGATTCATGGTCAATAAATCAAACCAAGGTAGATTGTTTTACTGGTGAATACAGAAGTTTTCTCAACACCATAGCAGCTTTTGATTATCAGTAAGTCATGAAAGAAGTTTTACCGACTATCAATGTATGTTTATAAAAACCAGGCTTTTTATGCAACGAGTACGTAAGGAAAAGAATAACTTGTGAAATGCTTACTTTTATTCATCTACCATCAGTTTGTTCAATGACAAAGAACTAAATTACACAAACCATCCGAGAAAAATAATGTCAATCATACACATCCTTGTTAACAACGGTTTCACTTCAACTCCTTTTGAACATTTAGGTCATAAATATTCATAAAGGAGAACAATAAACAAATTTGTTTCCATATCATGGACGGGAATGAATCTTCCCTTGGCAAATGCAACCCATCTGGTTCAACAGTTCCAATGTGTCCTATGTCTCACAACATCACTGAAGATACTGTGAAAAGAAAGGTCTTGTTGTGTCCTTGTTCACACGGATAAGACTTTTTGCTAGTATTAACACTCATGTCTGTTGAGAAGGAACGCGACAGAAGATGCTTGAACAAATACGGACCCAAATGAGGATTTTCGTTTTACGAATTTTTACACAAGGTTCGAAAAACATCAAAAAATACACTTAAAGAGCTTTCACTCAGAAATGACTCTTAATAGTTCATGGATGATGGATTTCATTGACTTATGGCTGCTAAATCAAACGAAGGTAGAATGTTTTACTGATGAGTAGATGAGTTTTTTTGCACCATAGCAGCTTTGTCAACTATTAGTTATCAGTATGCAATAAAAGAACCGAGTTTTCCCAACTAGCAATGTCTGTTTATGCAAGTGGTTAATCGCAGGTTATGTGAAATGCTGACTTTTTTCCATCTACCACCAGTTTGTTCAATGACAAAGAACTAAATTACACAAACCATCCGAGAAAAATAACGTCGATTATACACGTCCTTGTTAACAAGTTTCACTTCAACTCCTTTTGAACTCTTACCTGATAAATATCATTCACAAAGGAGAACAATGAACAAGTTTGTTTCAATAGCATGGAAGGGAATGAATGTTCCCTCGGCAAACGCAACCTTGTGGTTCACCAGTTCCAATGTGTTCCTATGTCTCACACCATCACTGAAGACACTGGGAAAAAGGAAGTCTTGTTGGGTCCAGTGTTTTTTCCAGAACACTGCTATCTAATGCTTTAATCACTTTTTCCCTTCCTTTCTCAAACTTAAAAACTAAAGAAAACTTTTGTTGGGATGCGATCATTCAAATATTTTCTTCAACTGAACTCCTTGAAGGAATGCAAATCTGCGTGTGTGTAAATTTAATTTCTTGTTAATATACGACATCATGTAGTTCAGATTATTGCTGGAAAATAAATTCAAAATCAAGAAAGATCTTCAAATATAGGTGCAACTCACGGTTCTTGCGACTAAGGATGCTCTCAACAAAACTTATTAAAACTTAAAATACACTGCTAGCTCAGTTATTCCATCCGAGGACAGCAGTTTCATGCTTTTTAGCACTCATCAGCCCGGAATAGGAATCACATGAGCTGGAGGCGAAAAACCTCTTAAGGGAGCCAAGAGAGCCAAACAAACTGGTAGAGAATGCAGCATTAGCAAACCAGATGAGCGACCGCAGTAATGGTGCAGTTCAACTCAAAGATTGATGGCAAAGCTAAGGTATTTTGTAGTAAGTTACCGCCCTAATAACTACTTGGTAACATACTACAAAATACCATGCTTTGCCATCAATCTTTGAGTTGAACTGCACCATTACTGCGGTCGCTCATCTGGTTTGCTAATGCTGCATTAGCTACCAGTTTGCTTGGCTCTCTTGGCTCCCTTAAGTGGTTTTTCTCCTCCAGCTCATGTGATTCCTATTCCGGGCTGATGAGTGCTAAAAAGCACGAAGCTGCAGTCCTTGGATGGAATAACTGAGCTGGCGGTGTATTTTAAGTATTTCTGCCTTAGCCCTGGCTTTAGGGCGGTAACATACTACAAAAAAACTAATTAAAATTTGAAATTTTTAAATCACAATTCTAAAGGATATGGTTGTCCTTTTTTAACCATTATTTACTTCATATTATGCATGAAATTGCACTCTAACTATGAAAGAAAAAAAATTTTTTACCGACTTTATGTTGAATTTTTCTTTAATAATGACTAGAACTGATTTTCAAGCTGAAACTCTGAACCTAAGAACCAATGTAACCTCCAAAAATTGCAATACATCGTTTATTAGTACATTGTATGCAGAAGTCTATTTCTCATCGACCCATGTGAGCGAAATTCTTTTAAAAAAATTTCCTTTTCAATTTTTTACCAGGGTCTAATTTATGAGAGATGTCCAATGCAAACACTGCAACTATATTCAGCGAACGCCCAACGCATCTTGGAGTACCGAGCGATCACCACTAATCTTCTAAAAAACGGGCTGGCTCTGCTCAGCAAGTTGCTTGGACATGAAAACAACAACCGCATCCCATTCTTTGCATAGGCCAGGAAAAAGATTTTCCTCTCTCCTGTAAAGTTGCGATTATGTGACTTACGTCTGTCTGACTCTGAGGTACAGAGCTGGTACTAGAGACAAACTAAGTAAAGGCTCATTTTTAAAATAGATAATTTCACTCAAAAAGAGCACTATACGAACAAATATATAGGTAGTGAAAACTGAATATTGCTGTGTCTGTCCGATTATTGTCAACAATAATTAGATAATATTTGTTAAAACTTTTATTTGTGCGATTTTTATGACGAACATTTTCTAATACCTCCTAAAACGTTACAATATCAATATTCCAAATGATCATTGAAATCTGCAATTACATTAATACCATTAATATTTGGGCCATTCTCCAAATAAACATCAACGTGTACCGAAATGTGACATTTCATACATTTAATAAAAAATAATTTAAAAGGCAAAGAACAAAATTTGCGCTTTGTTGTTTTGTTTGATTAAAAGCGATGCAGGCTTCAATGAATAGCTTCTTTAACATAATTTAAGGGACTTTTATACCCCCTTTGGAACTTGTGACCCAGGAAATCGCCCATTTGTTGGCAACACTGTAGGTGTGTGTATAAAGGTGTATTTCACTTGAGTTTTTTTGCACTCCTAATTGGTCTGATTTCATGATGGACAGTGTCAATTACAGAGTAGTTCAAAGAAATACTAATAAATCTTATAGAATGAAAGTGAAAATTCTTCCAGATTTAAAACTTACACAACTTGGAAGACATAAAGGGAGCACCTTTACTACCTTGTATAAAGAAAATGAACTATTGTCTGCACAAAAAAATAATCACTTAAATTTTTACATAGATTTCATTTTAGTTGTGTCTGAATGAATTTTAACTTAATTTTCTGTCTATATCTGTGCATACTTATCTGTGCAAGGCAACCTAAACATGCATTTTGACTGCGCCAGAATCCATTTCGATAAGTTTTGTCCTGAGATCTGCATCAATGTGTCTGTGCTAGGCTCGTATCTGCGTATCCTCAGAATGGGGGGGGGGGCGTCTTTACAGAGCCAAAAAGCAAAAGAAAGTGAAACAATAAATTGCAAAAAAACTGGCACTAAGACTTTTCGACGTTACAAATATACACTGTTAGCCTCTGGGGAGTGTTTGCAGGGGGCCCAAAATTTATACATCCTCCGGTGTGTATGACGGATTGCACAAAAATGATGCTGGAAGATTTCAATTTTTCTCGTATCTTAAGTGACATCAAGATGTACATCTCCTTTTTTGATTACAATCGTCTAATCCAAAAGGTTTTGATGCATTCTTTGCTTGTGTTCAACGAACCTCACCGGTCGACCGGTGAGTAACCAGTTGCTAACCGCAGCGTTCTTGAGAGCTGCCGGTCAACTGGTTGCTTCCAATGTCGTTTTATGAGCCTCACCGGTTGATCTATCGATCAACTGGTGCAACTCTAGCTGGTTGACCGGTTGATGGAACCACGTGACATTTTAGACCAATTATATGTATTTTTCATTTGCGTGTTATTTGTCTGCATCATGACTGCGCAAGTAAGAAGTGATCAACCGAAAGCGTTCGATGAAGCATTGGTTCGTGAATAACCGGATAGTAACCGCTGACGTAATTGCTGTCGCGTGATTAACCGGTCGTGCTCGTCGAACGTAAATTTTGTGGCAAATCAAGGTTGATTTTATGGATTAAGTTATTATCTCCAAGGCATCTCTTAATATGTATCTTCTAGTCGAAGAATATTCCATGTCACTTAGGGAGTGTTGTTGAAACCAACTTCTCAATGTACTTTCATCATTTACTCTATGTAGTAATGAGTTTTACGGTAGCTAAAGATTTCCATTTTCAAATTTTAATGAAAATTAAATTTTTAGCTACTAAAAATTTTTACTTAAAATATAAATGAAGCATCTTGGATTAAGCGAAACCTCAAACTTTCGAGGCTCAGATTTTTGAGAGTCTAACTGTACTTGTATTTGATTTTTAAAAGTATAAGGCAGTTAAAAGGATTTTCAATTTTTCCATTTAATTCTACATTTGCGACTCAGTCCGAGGTTTTTTCAATTTTTAATTTTAGTTACTTGTTAACCCCCAACACGCAAAAGAAGAGGGCTATAAGTTTGACGTGTGTGTATCTGTGTAACTGTCGGTGGCATTCTAGCGCCTTAACGGATGGACAGATTTCGAAAATTTCGGTTTTTTTGTTTGAAAGGAGAATCGATCAAAAGTGCTCTTAACTAGGTTGCTTCTTCGGATGACATTAATTAACGAATATTAATTATTTAAAATCCTTTGCGTCTAATTGAATGTGGAACTTCCATGTTACACAGAACTTAAGTTATAACTTTTTTTAAAGCAGATTTTAAATACGGTTAATCCTCTATTGAACATTCATTGTTGCCCGACAACAAAAGAAATAGCAATGATTTAAAAAATTTATCCGTTGCCAGTTTCTTTTTGTTAAATAAAATGCTTGCAATTGATTTTCAATGGAAGAGCCTTCTAAAAGGAATTTCAATTTTCCCTCTTGATTCTACATTTGCGACTCAGTCGGGATATTTTAAATTTTTGATTTTAGCCTACTTATTTAATACAACTTCTCTCTTTTGGCAGTTTGATTCTATAATATCTTATTAAAAATGATAACTTTTTTTTAAAAATAATTTTACATTTATTAACAAGAAAGGAATTTGTTTACTTGATACTGCATACCTCGTTTATTTTTAATTTTACTTGATGTATTTGTAAAGAAATAAATAATTTGAGAGCAGAATGAAAAAAGTTCGCCAAGCGTAAAAATTATATTTTTAATCGATTACTATTAGATTGCACAGTAAACAATAAATTTAAAACACCAAGTTCATGACTTTTTTTTTTTCCTATTCATCTTTACTCTTTATTAGTAAAATATTCAGTCACATGTTAACACGCTATTCAACAACTGAAACCCACCAACAGGGGCAATGTTCCCACATTTTGAAACATTACTGTCAATTTTTCCACAACCAGGGTTGGCAAAAACCCAGGCTTTTTTTTTAAAGCCCATGGACCCAGGGTTTTTTGGGTTTTTTAAATAAAACCCAAAAAAACCCAACTGAAGCTGGGTTTTAAAAAGAAATGTGGGTTTTTTGTCTTTTTTTAGGGAAAATGTGGGGTACTTGTAGCATATTGTAGCGTAAGTATATGGACAAAGCACAAAAATTGTTTTGGGGAAAAAAGAAGCTGGAAAATTCAGCGTTTTCTGAAGAAAAGTATAAAAGATGACGAAACCCACAAATGGTGAAGTTTCAGGTTTTTTAGTTTCCATAATTACCAACAGTTAAGGCAAATTTACTTCTCGAGTGATAAAATCTATTGTTTGTTTGTTTGTTTTTAATTGCTAAATACATTTTTTTTTTTTTTGCATTTTACTTTATTGTATTTCATTTTGTTATGCAAAACTACTGTAGAACCTCAAGTAGTTTAAATCCCTTTTTAGTGAATTCCAGCTTAATCAAGACAATTCTTTGAATTTTATGTTGCCTGTTTTTCTATTTCTGTGTACGGAGTAAGAAATATTAAACTTTTTCCTAGGATAATGAAAAAAATGCTGTATATCCTATTCTGTTTTCTATCCGACCGTTTGTAAAATCTGTTAATTTCTAAAAAAAAATATACCTTGTTTATTCGAGATTTGTGACGTGTTGGTTTGCAGAAAATAATTCACATGAAAGCCTTTTAGCTAGAGTAGTTTCCTCTGTACATTCTACAAATATTGAGAAAATCGGACGTGACAGGACTTAATCAAGATAATTTGAGTTATTTATTGAGACCAGTGAAAGAAAAAAGTTAAATATATTTATTTAAAATATTTGAAGTATTTTTTTTAATGCTTTTAAGAGTTAAAAAATACTATTAAAGTTTGAAATTCATTTTTTATGTTTACTGTCTGTGGTGAAGAACAAATAAAAAAGAAGTTTAAATTGTGAAAGTACTTAAATTAATTAATTTTTTTGAAAACAACTTAGAAAATTTTTAAAAACCTAAAAGTGGGCTAAATAATGGGGGTTTTTTAAATGGGTTTTTTCAAAAAAACCCATTGGGTCCAACCCAATTGGGTCCAATCTGGCCAACCCTGTCCACAACCCAATCTGCAGCATCTTGCTTCTTTCCCAGAGCATGAAACTTTTCAAGAATATCCGATACTCTGCTTTTTTTTTTTTTTTTTTTTTTGCAGTATTACGTATTTTATGCTTTTCGTTCTGAAAGGGTGCTTATTTCTTAGCACCCCCAGAAGCATGTTTGAAACATTTGGAAAACACATCCTCTGCCCTTCACCCTGATGGAGTTTTTGCTTCAATAAAAATTACAATGAACTGGAAATCAGGTCTCTAAATACAGTCATCGCTCATTATAACCACCACACATTATAAGGACTATTTTATTATAATGACCGGCGATAAAAGCCTCAACTTTGTTCCTATGCACTCTATGTTCATTTGCTTTCGGTACAACGAATGTTCTATATCATCCAATCATCTGTCAACATGTTCATGGGAGAAAAATGCAGCCACCGTTGTCCAAAGACAGGAGCACCCGAGGGTGGAGGTCTGTCTTGGCTCCATACCTGTTAGTGTTAGCTGGGAAAGATGGTAAGATGGAGTGGCCTTCACGCCTTGGGTGACCCTACCAGGAGTAAATACTCCCAACGTACTTCACCCACTCCTCCCAGTGACACCCCCATGCCACGATGAGGCCACTAACAGGACTTAAGGGGCTGAAAAGTCTCACTTTCTCTGGAAGCGCCAAGAGGTTCCCCATCTGCCCTAAATGCCAACAAGACCAGGCATCACCACAGCATATCTTGAGCTGCCTGGGATTGGACTGGAACGATATTCGACAGTCCACTGCTAGTGTCAGATTTCATAAGGGTCGACGGCTTCATCGATTTGGTCTGACTCCGTCAGACCAAAGGGAGATTAAAAACAACAACAACATATCATCCAATTCAATACAGCGGCGGAATTCAGCGGACCTTTTTCAGTATTTTTTTAAACAAATTTGTAACAATAATCAATGTCATTTCCGGTTACAAATTTGTTTAAAACAAATTTGTAACTTGAAATGATATTGATCATTGCTTAAAGGCAGCTGCACGGAGTCTTCAATATTCAATCCAACTTTGAGAAAAGGGGGGGGGCGGGATTACCACTCACCACAGCACAGAAAAAATAAAGGGAAGAAAAAGTGAAATTTCCGGATACATACGGAAAAGGGGTTGGCAGATGTATTGTTAGTTTGATGTTTGAATCACATGGTTTTTAAGAGTTTGCTTTTGTTCTCGATGAAGATGATGATTACAAAGCTTTGATGATCCTTACAGCTTTTTTGCATCACCCTAAAGCAGCATGGAATGAATCCTCAGAAAAGACCATGCAGAATTGCTTCTATCTTGCTGATTTTAAAAAGCAAATGGAAACGGGATCTACTGCTGAAGTGATTGGTCAGGCAATCCAAAATGAAAATTTCGATGAAGAAGATGAAATGCTTTTTCTAAGAAAATGAAATTGGATGAAGCGTTGAACTTAACGATTATAATCAAAAAGATGTTAACCTTTTGCAAAACGAAGCCCATATACACATATTTACCTTGGGACATATCAATTTGCTTGGAGATAAAACTATTTATCTTCCACTGTGGACTGTAGCCAGTGGGGTAGCTAGGGAGGGGCGGAGGGGGCGGTTCGCCCCGGGCAGCACTTTTTTGGGGGCGGCAATTTCACACATTTGGTGCGAAACATTCAATGCATTTTTCCAATAAGGGAATCACTTTTATCTATTACTGGAGGCAAAAAAAAAAAAAAGTCTTTGAATTGTAAAGTTTTGGTACGACTATGATAGTGAAATGTCTAATACAAAACGTATGTTTTTCTTGTGGACATCCCAGCACGATTCTTTGTTCTCCCCCCCCCCCCCCTTCGTCTTGATCTACAGACTGAGGGAAGCTGTAGTGTAAATCAACGGACCTAAGATTTTTTCTTCACCGTAAAGGTTTACTATAGGGGAGGAAACAATAAATTTCATAACCTTTTGTTTTGGAGGAATCTACCATTGAATTTTAAGAAAGTTCCTTAGAAATTAATTTATTAAAAAAACAATATTTTTTTAAAGGATAGTGACAACAAGAGTAAGAGAAAAAAAGTTTCAAATGGAGGGCAATTTATTGCTCAACTTCGGGATAACATTATCTATTTCAACAATTGCTCTCATAGGTCCTTGATTACAAAATTTTCATTAAGACAGAATGAATTTTATGTACACTTTATAAAAGCACTTATTCACAACCCAAATACCAATACAGTAGAAGACCATTATAACGCCGACCTATATAACGCAATTCTCTATAAACCGCACAACTTTTCTGATGTAAACAATAGGTTTTGAAGTACCTCTGTTTTGCTTTGCAAACATAAAAATTGTTAGGCAAAATAAATTTTGAAACCGTTTTTCATCTTTTCATCTTCATTCAGAGTTTTAAAATGAAAATTAGTGTTCACAGTAAGCAGAAAATACCAGATGGCTCTTGAAAATGTAGCTGTTATGCAAACCATGAAGCTAGCAGGACTGCAGGATAATTCAATTTCTTTTGATTGTGAAACGTATTTATTTGGAAGTGATTAATTGTATAATTAGTGCTTTAATGCTCATTGCAGATAAAACTCATTCTGAAGTGCTAATATATAGATATATTCTGAGTATTAGTTTCAAAATTTGTGAAATGATCTATATAACGCAAAAACCTGTATAACGCAAAAGCTCTGGTCCCAAGGTGTGCGTTATAATGGTCTTCTACTGTATTTGCTGTTGATATTTATTCCTTTAAGCAATGAGTTTCACATTTAGTCATTCATTATAATGAAAAGTTTTTAATCAATAAAATGTCTAGGCAAAGCCTTTTACATTTACATCAAAAGTAATGAAAATGATTTTTGACGCACAACTTTTCCTTCTGGTGAATCACAGTATGATTAATCGAACGCAAAAGGCCTCATTTATCTTATCGTCCTCTATCAGTAAAGAAGAGAATCATCCAAACTTGGTAATACGGACCTTAGTAAATATTGCTCGTAATCTGGACGGCAACTTTTGAGTTTGTCAACATTAAGTGATTCGCTCAAGCACGGATCAAAAAGAGAGTCATAACTCCCTTTGAAAAACCAGACCCTAAAATTGTGTTTCTAAAGCTTCAAATTATTAAAATTTCCATGGCGGAGCAACGACCTTAACCTTCCTTCCAACTGTCACAAAGCTTCAAATGCATTTTCCAAGATTTCAATTTTGAAAATATCTGGAGGAGACCCACTTCCTTGCCCTTTCTCTCTTAACTTGGCGAAACATAGCCTAAAACGGCATTTTTAGGGGCTCTATTTTCAACCCCTCCTACCCCTTGTCCCAATCTACGTCTCCAAAGATAGCTTTAAAATGTGCTTCCAGGCCGGCGAATACTAACCCCTTCCCATATAATAAAAATAAAGACAGCTTAAAATTGTGTTGTTTAAGCCTCAATAAATGTCACATTTCTCGGGAAGAGAGCAATCGAACTTTCCTATTTCTTAACGTTACCAAACAGAGTAAAAATGCAGTTTTAGGCCTTCAATCTCAAAACATTTCTGTTTAAAACTTCAATATCAACAAATTCCTCAAGGCAGTCGAATTCTGACCGGCCTGACCCTTCCTGTAAGGTGATTAAAGGTAGTGAAAAATGTGTGTTTAGAAAGCTTTAAACTTTAAAACCCCCCTTTCCTCCAATGTCTTCAAAAATCGCATCAAAATGGGTTTTTGAGACTTCAACTTCAAAAAATTCTAAGGAAGAGGCTCCAAATGTCCAAGCAGTCACTTAACGTCACAAGCTGGCTCAAAATTTCGTTTTCAGAAATTTTTGAAGGAAGTACGCAAAGTCTTTTTTTTCGCTCAATGATTAAAATGAACAATTTCCAGAACGATTTCGGGTAGGAAACCTCCATCTGACCTCTCTCTCATTACGTTGTCTGTCAAACAACAGTTAAAATCGCGTTTTTAAGACGTCATTTTCAAAACATTGCCAGGGGAGACGGAAGAGCCATCTAATTTCCCAACATTTTTTAGAAACATTCAGCAGCTCCCTAACTCCCACCAAAGATGCTTTTGAAACTTCGGCATCGAAAAATTTCAAGAGAGCTGTCCGAAAGTTCTCTACTCTCTTTAGCGTCATCAAAGATAGCAAAAAATAGATTTTAATATGGAAAATATTTCGGGGGGGGGGGGGGAATCCAATGGGAAACCCTTACACCACTAAATACAGCCAACGCATTTGTGTTTTTCAGTCTAGTCAAAACACTTTCCGGGCAGCGCTCCCGAACCTTCCCCAATCTCTTCACGCATCCAAAGATATCCTAAATTGCTTTTTTAACACTTCAACTTCGGAAAATTTCCTTGAACTCCCCCCCCCCCTGCGTTACTAAAATTGTGAAATTTTACTTAACTCTTGGAAAGTTTTCGTGGGGCACTGAATTTTTTTTCTCCTGTAAAAAAAAAGTTCCCTTTCTTTTGTAAATTAAGTTCTTATATTGTACTTTAAATACTTTTGACTCTTTGATGTATTAGTAATTTCTCATCAAAAGGGGGGGGGGGGCAAATTGAGGAACCGCCCCGGGCGGCCGAAAGTGTAGCTACGCCACTGATTGTAGCCTATTCCCATATATCGCACTATACTGTGCTAATAATTAGATTACATTTTTCGGTACTTTTCCGTTAGCCGGGCGCAAGCGAAAATCGCCAAATGATAACACCCAATGCCAAGCTATGAAATTGGCAGATTTCTACATCAATTCGGCAAATCATCGGTTGGTGTTGGGTGTAATCATTTGGTAATTTTCGCTAGCACGCCAGTCTAACGGAAAAGTACCCAACTTTTTTTATTTAATTTTTAACAGTAATAAATAGTAGTAATTATTTTTTAAATATAGGTAATTAATAGGTCTTTAATACTTCACAGAATCTACACACAGCTTCACAGAATGCGCGTATTATATTATCATTTTCAATTTCATTTCAAAAATGAAATACGTAGTATTGAAATGCTGTACAAACTGAGAGCTGTTCTTTCAGTGTTTTTTTTTTTTTTTTTTAATTTTTAACTGTAGTTACAGTCAGACCTTGATTTAACAAACCTCTATTTAACAAATTTCGTGATTTAACGAATTTTTCTTTTTCCCCCGACTAAAATGAAGGCAAAAAACCCTGAATTAACGAATTATTTTAACAGCTGAAAAAATTTTTTTTTGGCAATTTGAGTTAGAAAATATTGGAATGTTTTCCAAACGTTATATCCATATTGTCCAAAATAGAAAGCCTTTTTTTTTTTGAATCAATCAGCATTTTTTGACGGGCGAGGGGGCAACTAATGAATATGAGATTTTGATGCAGAAAAGCGATAGTAAAACTCCTATTAAAACTGCTACTTTTTCAAATGCTTTGTATTAGTGATGTGCCAGATCGTTAAAACAGTAGATCCGTGGATACGGGTACGAATCTCAAAATATTTTTGCACAATTCAACTCTCCAAGGGTAAAATTTGATACAGAAGGTATAGCTCCAACTGTATGCAACTTGGAAGTTCCAAACATAGACTAATAATAAGAGTAGACCGAGCTATGGCAACCCTTTTGCTGCTCATAAACCAAACCATGTGACTGCTGGATATCCTAGCAACAGCGGGCGTTAATCGTAGCAGACGATCAACGCCAGCGCAAAATAAAATAAATAGAATTGATGGAACACGGAAGAATGATCTTTTATGGAGTCCGATTTGTAAATTTGTTATTCTAAGTTGTAAATATTTTGTTAATATAGTGAGTTTTTCGTTTAGATAGTATTGTGCATTTTCTTTAGTCAATTTCAATAGCTTTCTAAGCAATAAAAGATGCAAGCGACCAAGAAGAATCAGCAAACGGTAAGATTTTTACCTACAGTTTCAATTTAAGATACCGATTAGTACATTTTTGAGTTAACGCAAAACGTTTACGCCATTTCGTTCACGCCAACGCTGACAGCTCCAAATGAAATAAAAGTTACCGAAAACTGATCAAAAACTATTACTAATGTCAAAATAATGCATAATTAAAAGAAAAACAGTTCAATCTCTGCACATGGAAGTTTTTTTTAATGAAAACACATTGTCTTAAAATACATGTCGAGTGCCAAACTATAGATAATGCTGCCATCTAGCAACCATGCTGCCAAAGTCTTCGCCAAGCCCTTCCACTAGTCACGTGATACATCTATGAACCAATTTTCTTTATCAGCAAGAATGAGAAAGCTCGGTCTACTCTTATTATTAGTCTATGGTTCCAAATAAATAACAAACGCAGAAAACTTCCTTCTTTCAATTTTTAAGTTTTTACTACCATTAATTGTGAAAAAAGCTAAGTCGGTTTTTATCAATATCTCCGGTAATTAAAGTTCCCCATAAAAGGAAGTCAAACTAAGAACCCTTTCGGTCAAGTCCCCTTTTGAATGAAAAAAGAACTATCAAAAACAGTTCATCTGTTAGGGAACTACGATGCCACAAATAGCCACACAGATACACTTTTAAAAAATTTTACCCGTTCCTTTTTGTGACGGCGCGTACAAATTGGATTCTGAAATGATGCCTTATAATTTAAATAGTGATTGAAACTTAATTTATATGGAATTTTATTCTTTTATCCAAATATTTCAGAATTTTTAGAATAGAAAAGATCCGTCAGAAAAGTAACGGATATGGATCTTTATTTTCCCTCAGATATCCGCGGATACGGATATTCAGAACATCACTACTTTGTATGGCCTGGAAACTAAAAACATATCTCATGCAGCAGGCTGCAAATGGCACAGTATTTTCTTCTCTTCATAAAGTCAAAAGAGAACTATTTAGAGTCAAGCATCAAGGAAATTGTCAAACATCATTACTTAGTGTTAGTAGTTTGAAATTTCAAACTAACTAGTGCGTAATAGTGATATTCCAGATATCCGAAGGAAAATAAAGATCTGTATCGGTATCCGTTACTTTTTTGACGGATCTTAAACGTATCATTTCTATTCTAAAAATGTTTAAATATTTGAATAAAAGACTTAAATTCCGTTTAAATTAGGTTTTATTCCCTATTTAAATTATAAGGTATCATTTCACCCCCCCCCCCCCCATAGCAAAAAGGAAGGGGAAATAAGTTTTAAAAGTGTGTATCAGTGTGTCTTTTTGTGGCATCGTAGCTCCTAAACAGATGAACCGATTTTGATAGTTCATTTCTCGTTCAAAAGGTGACTTGATCGAAAGTGTTCATAGCTTGGCCTCGTTTTAGTAGAACTTTAATTACCGGAGATATTAATTAAAAACCGATTTAACGTTTTTTACAATTATGGTAGTAAACATTTACCCGTGCGATAAAAATGTTGGCCCTAATTGAAAAAACAAAGTTTTCTGCGTTTGATATTTATTCGAAACTTCCAACTTATGTACAGAAGGAGCTATAATCTTATTAAGTAAATTTTAAATGCAATTCTAAGCCATTGTATGCGTGATTGTTAGCGATTTAATAGTTGGAAGACAAGAAGAAAAAGCTCAATGATTTAAAATTTCTATCTGCTGTCAGTTCATATTTGTTCTGACCCGCAAAATTCATCTTAATCTGAAGTCGGCTGTCTGGGACATGCTTTTTTTTTTTAAATTTTTAATTTAATATTAGTTATATTGTTATTGATTTGGGGTATCTGTTATTCTTCATTTTGGTTTTTCCCGGCATCCTTTTAAAAAAGTGAGACTAAATTCTCTATTTACTGTTTGTAAAGGTGTTCCCGGCTCTGTATTTCGTTGATCGGAGAAGTTAGGTGGAATGGGTCAGCGCTGCATTTATGCTGAAATAAAATGGGAAAAATTATACCTAGCCTGTACAGTAGCAGCTTTACACTCTTGATCCTGTATCCCACATCAACCGAGTAAGCTATAAATAATTTTTCACATTCCATCTAAGCATTAATGCAGCACTGACTCATTCCTTCCAACTCTCCCTTAATTTTAACGGAGTCTAAATCATAGTCTTGATTATATTTTTTGCCGCATTTGACATTTTTCGAAGAAACTGCCATTATTCTGACAGGAATACCTTCGTAACAAATTTTACACTTGTATAGTTGAATTGGGTAAAAAAAAAGATTTGAGATCCGTATCCATTAGTGACGTACCGAGTAGCACTTTGGCCGAGTACCGAGTACTCGGCCTTTCACTACTCGGCCGAGTACCGAGTACTCGGCCTTTCACAACTCGGCCAAGTTACCAAGTACCAATTATGTTTTAAGAAGAACCACCGACACACATGTGATGAATTTTGAACTTATTGGAATAGCAGTATAGACCTCCTGGTCCATATAATAGTTTTTAAAACTAAATTCCTGATGAAATTTAACTATGCATTACATAAACAATTTTATTTGGGACAAAAATTTTACAAAAAAATTATTTTTAAAATAAAAAATAAAAAAATAAAAGGTATGATTAATCAAGTTGGAATTAAAACAAATAACAATAAAATCCCTTTAATGCAGACACTAACAGGACAATTTTTTTTTTGTCCGCAGTAGAGAGGTGTCTGCAGACGGGGGTTTAATAATGTTATTTGCATTGGAACTGGGGAATTAAAAATTGTCCGCATAAGAGGGGTGTCCGCCTATGAGGGGTGTCTGTTAAGAGGGGTTTCACTGTATACCAATCATAGTTCTAGTCCGCCAAACATAAATAATTTTTAAAAGCAGATAAAACAAATGTGCAGGAACACTGCAGACACGTGTTTCTGCCCCCCCCCCCCCCCTTCCCGTTAAAAGGAACGTCTTTTTCAGTGCATAACATGTGACTTAAAGAATATAAAGACATTTGACAAAAAATTCGGACTTTTGTCGGATGCCTTTAAATCCGCAAGCTCCCATTTTGTGCATTGAAAAGGGAATTCCTTGTAACGCCAAAACACATGAAGCTCATAAATGGCAAGCCAATCGAGTAATAAAAATTTTCAGAAAAGAAAAATTTCTAGCTCGTCTCTTGGCTTTGTTTTTGTGACTAAATTCCATTTGCCTCCCAGGTACAGACATATGCATATGAATAAGTTTAATTTATTTCTGCTATATCCGACTTTACGAAAACAAGAATTGAAAAGACCAAAACAAACTATTAGCTATAGATAACTGAAATGCACTGTGCTAAAAAGCTTGAATTGAGAATTCTTGATAAAATAATTCAATGATAGTTTCTTACTGCATAAATTCGGACAAATTCTTAACAAAATAAACAATTCACTTCAAATGGTTATCGCAACGTATATTAAAAAAGAAAAAAACTTATCATCGAAGAAACTAGAAAAAGAAAATTTAAAAAGTATATCGTTAGCTGAATGCTACAACAAGGTAACCGCAAATTTGTAAGAAATTGAATGTTTTACAAAATGGTGGTTTAATGATATTTTAATATCGTGAAAAGACACTAATTTCTTGAGTTTTTTTCGAAACAGTATAAAAAATACTGAGTTGAATTTACGTACTTAGAGCATTTTTCCACATTATGAATGTGAATGATTTAAATTAATTTTAAACGTATTTAATTTTGAACATTCACGTTCTGAGTTATTGGTAATGAGTTTCACATTTTCCCCCTTTTTTATGGTTTCTGCGTCTAAACAATAAAAATGTGCTCCAGTATCAATTTTCTTCATAATGAATCATAAATAATAAGCAGCTTCATATAATAACTAATATATGTTTCTTTTTTTTACAAACAAGATGCATTTTATTTTTATTCCAAGATAATTATTTCATTTGAGTAAAAACATTACACGCTGAAACCCATTTATAAGCAAAACTAACTTCTAAAACCCGAAAATCAAACGCTCCTGGAAACGGAGAATGGTTGCCGTAACGTTAGTGAAGCCAAAAAGCCCGCCAACACTATTCGAATCCAAAATCCCAAGATCAATGCTCTATAATTAAATCAATTCGTCAATATGCCCTACGGCGGATAGAGGCGCTCTCCGCTTCTCAGTGGGGGGTGTGCTTGTCATCACACTGATCATTCAAGACACTCTAATTTAGATGATCAACACACATAATCAAATCTAGATTAAATACATTATCATTATGCAATTTTTAGGGAGTTTCAAATCATTTGGAACTATGTTTTAGCCGAAAGAGTTTCTTAATTATTTTTCAAAATAAATAAATAAATAAAATTTTCTGAAAAATTAATTTTTAAAGAAAATCTTTAGAAACGCCCACCTTTAGAAAATCTCAAGTTATTTGGCCCACTTTAAGCCTATATATCCTAAGAAAACCTTGAGAATAAAAATTTGAAGATTTTCTTCAGAGCTTTTTACAGAAAATCTACAGATCTTAAGTCTGTAGATTTCCTTAAGATTTAGGCTTAAAAGTGAGCCAAATAGCTTCAGATTTTCTCAACTTCAGAACATTCTGCAGAAAATCTAGAGATCTTCACTCTGCCGATTTTCTTAAGATGTAGGCTTATGAAGTGGGCCAAATACCTTCAGATTTTCTCAACTTTTTTTTTTACAGTTTTTTTTTTTGAGATCCTTTCTAGTGGGGATTATAGCTGCTAAACGGAGATGACATGGAATTAAAATTAGCGACAGTTGTTGAAAATTATTTTCAGGAGAAGAGGAGAAAAATCAAGAGGTTAAAACAAAAATTTTGGAGTTTTAAGGGCCCTTAGAAGAAAAAATTAAATTTCAGGAGTTTTTCAAGATTTTCAGGAGGTGTACGAACCCTGTAATTAGCACATGGATCAGACTTTCAGTTATCAATGTTAATAAGAGATATGAAATTGTACCCTCCAGCGTCTCAACGTTCTAATTTTAAAATTGGGAATGCAGGTTAAAGGGTTCTCTTCTAAAAGGGGTGTATGATTTGAAAAGCTAATTTTGGGACTAAGATTTTTATTTAAAAAAAAACAAAAAAAACACGACTATGCCTGTCCTATGAAACAGTTCACTATTAAAAAAAGTTCCAGAGAGACTCATGTATCTATATCCAGCTCATGAAAAAATTGGTTAAAAGTCATAGCATAGCGAGTCGAAAAAACATTATTATGATGAAATCGCAACTTACTTGTTTGATGAATATGTAAAGATTTCGAAGTTTTGACTGCAGCAATTTAAAAGTCTCTCTCGACATTCAATTCCGGCAATTAATAGAAGAAACATTATTCTTTGGCGGAATTTCAATCCGCATTCAATTTCTCAATATCAAACACAGCACATAAAAAACATAAGAAAAATAACGCTGCTACGATACTCTTTATCTGACGGCTGCAGATAAACCACAGCGATAAGAGTTTGAAATAAATTATTATTTAATGTTAATAAACCTTTTAATTTAATTTTGTACAAATACTAAAGGACAATCCAATATTATTTTGATAAGAAAACTTTAATTGACTACAAATAATTATAAAAAAAAATTAAATGAAGCAAATATTTGCAGTTCTAAAATTAAAATGCTTCACAATTAAGACTTAATATAGCTTTTCATCCCCCTTAAAGTGAAGGAACAAAAAAAAAAATGCTAAATTATATTGCAGTTTTTTTCTATCGTGCTTTATGATAAGGAACTGAGAGAAAATTCCTCCCCCCCCCCCCCCGTTTTTTGCCAATAAAACTCTGAATTAATACATACTTTGCAAAATAAACTTTGCATGCTGAAATATTAGAATTTATCGGCATGACAGATAACGTCACTTATTTGTAACATGTTTCTC